>NC_057795.1:68517884-68817884 GCF_018294505.1 Triticum aestivum
CTTGCATATTGCAGAAGCAAAAAAAAAATTAGAGGTTAAATTATGAAGAGCACGCCCGGGCGCCCCCATATCCGCCCTATATTTGGGCTGGATATGAGGGGTGTCGGTCAGCCCGAGCGTTTGAGATCCATTTGAAGCGCCTGACTGGGTTAAAATTTCGTGACCGGGCGGCACGCCCCGGCGTTTTAGGAGGGTTTGAGGTGCCCGGCTGTAGATTCTCTAATACTCTTATTTGAAACTATTTCTTTGCACAAAAGGCATAAGACCCTTACAAGAATTCCCTTGCATGAATAAAAATATGCAAGTAAATCCTTGAAGAAAATAGCATCATCTTCCTTATGTATCCCTTGCCGGCACGACCCTCCGACTTACTTGAGCAATCTTTTTTAAGGCCTTCTTCTTACTTGAGCAACCTTGTTGAAAACTATGGAATTATAGGAGTAGAGCCTGGGAAGTCGTAGATATTGACCAAAAGGCAATGAAAACTACGATATGTATAGCTAGGGCCGAGAAGGGACAGAGGATAATTCCAACTCCGGGTAGGCTTCACAGGTTTTTTGATGGAGTTGTTGATGGAGTTGTATCTGTTTGGGAACCATAGAACAAAAACATCCAACCACACCATCCCTTCACATGACATCATCATTATGGACAAACGCTAATCACACCAGTCCAAATGTTCGGCGGCTGACATGATCCTCTGACTCATCTCGAGGCCCCTCCAAGGAAGGCCATAGACGTGGGAAAAGTCGAGGAACAATTATTCCCACTATCGTTGCTGCCCCAAATTCATCAATAACAAAGAACTTCCCAACTCTGTGCGGCACAGACCGGACACATAGATCCGAGGTTTCCTTGCCCTCATGCAGGTGTAGGTGGCAGCAAAGGGCATGGGAACCCGAGCAGCACCGGTGAGTCAAGAGGAGAAGCGGGCAAAGAAAATGTAAATACACTTCCTAGACTGAGCTTCAGCTTAGATATTTGCGGATCTATATTCGTTTATATCTTTGCGGAAATTTTATAAAACAGTTACAAATAAGTAAAATATTGCTTTTACCAACAATCCATATTATAACATTAATTGGACAACTTGTTTATCTTTTACTAGGCAAAATGAAAATTAACATAAAAATGGCCTGTGAAGATTCGAACCCGAGACCAATAGAAGCATGCTTGCGCGACCTAGGCAACTCGCCACCAGAGACAGACAACATCAATGTGCGCCACACGCTATCTATCCTACTACCGAAGACTGTAACGATAGGGTGTTTTCAACATCACGGCACCGTAAGTCCTACCGCCGTAGCCCTCGGCGGTAAGCTGTCTTGACCTACCGCCAAAGACGATGGCGATAGAAAAAAGGGTCAGATTATGAAATTTTGTCAAACCGAAGTCAAATCGTGCTGAAGTTTACAAAAAGGGTAAAAACAGTGAATTCGGCCAGCAGTGCTAGCTAGTCTTTGTGCTGCTTGGCCGGCGCGGTGCAGATTGGCCCGTCTCGCGACTGGCGGGCTGGTCGGTGGGTTCCCCTGCTTGGAATTACGCGATGCATGCATGCCGTGAGCTCGCCTGCTACCGCTGACAGTACGTTGCTTCTTTCTTTAGTCGATCGAGCTGCACGTAGGTCAACTCTGTCACTGTTACTACTACCATGGACACTTCATTTACTACTACCAGAATTTGCCGTGATTGCTAATGAAGTTTGCCATCCTGGCAGCAAATAAAATTACCATAAAAAAGCCGTTCGTTTCGCCATTTCTTCTCAGGAAACGTCAGCACAATAAGTCAATGACGTTCCTGTATGTATTGTGGAGCGCATGAATTCGAAATATCAGACAGACGTCATGCACTCGACCAGGATATGTACGAAATGCAAAACAGACAACAGAGCTGAGTTCTGCTTAGTGACGCGGATCGACATGTTACACGAGCACGAGCTGGATAGGCGCAGCTTCGTGCGGTACGTACCGACCTACCTGGTGCCCTAGTCAACCGTGATGATTTTTTTTTAAATATAGACGTTAGGGACGTCCGGCTTTAAATTAATAAAGCCCACAACATAGGCAGCGTGCATGACATAACAAACCAACACTCGGAACCATAGAAAAAGTCTCGCAGGGTCGGCGAGATAAAGTGCAATACAAGACACACCCGGCCTAGCAAACGAGCATGCAGGCTCGGAGGAAACACGACCAAAAGGGGCTGCACAACCCTATGATGCAGCAGACGCGGACGACGGAGCTCGAGACGCCGAGTAGACGGAGCGAAGGCGTAGAAGAGCTTGGTGATGGAGATCAGAGTCCTGTTGTCTTCCCAGCGGGGCCCATTGCTGCAAGAACACGGTGCATTTGAAGATAACGTCAGCAGGATGGGAGGGAAACACTCCCTCAATAGTAAACTTGTTACGAGTATGCCATAGAGCCCATAACATGGCCGCCGCACATGCCCACATGACCCAGCGCGAAGGGCCATGGACCAAGGATAGAGAGGACACCAACTCGGAGCGGGAGCGTGGATCCCAATCCACGCCCGCGGCCTCACGAACCACGCTCCAGGCAAAATGCGCCAAAGAGCACCGGAAGAAAGCGTGGTCCGCATCTTCCGGGACACCACACAAAGCACAAGGACCGGAGGCAGGGCCATTGCGTTTAGCTATATTGATAGAGGTAGGAAGGCGATCTTGGCAAAGTTGCCAGAGGAAGACCTTGATCTTGAGCGGAATTTTAGCCTTCCAAAGCCCCGTCGCAGCCGAAGGGACATGACCGTGGGATAGCTCTTTATATAGGGAGCTGACAGTGAATTTGCCAGAGCCCGTAAGTCTCCAAGAGACCGAGTCGGCGGAGTTCAATAGGCGAACATCCGTGATCAGAGCCCGAAGGCGATCCCAATCCAGCATCTCCGGCCCCGAGAGCTCCCTTCTGAAGTAGATTGGAGGCGGGGCGGAGCTAAGAGCCGAAGCAACCAGTTGGTTGGGCTCGACCGCGATGGAGTAAAGGTGGCGAAACTCTGACCACAGGGGCTGATTGCCAATCCAAAGGTCGAGCCAAAAGCACGTCGAGCGCCCGTTGTTAACCGCAAACCTCGCGCCCCTGGCGAAGAATGGTTTGAGGTCTTGGATTGAGTTCCAAAAAGGAGACCCATGAGGTGCCGCCTCGAAGAAGTTTCCGTTCGGGAAGTATTTCGCACGAAGGAGGTCAGCCCAGAGTCCAGTCTCTCCCTGAGACAGCTTCCAGATCCACTTGCACATGAGTGCAACGTTCATCAACTTAGAGTTGATGATCCCGAGGCCCCCCTGGGCTTTGGGACGACAAACGGCTTGCCATTTAACCATATGGTACTTCTTTTTAGGTCCCGCTCCTTCCCAAAAGAAACGTGCCCTCGGGGTGTCCATTTTGGTGTGGACCCCATCAGCCAACAAGAACAGACCCATGGCAAACATAGGCAGTGATGAGAGGCTGGAGTTAGTTAATATAAGTCTAGCCCCTGAAGACATAAATCTACCTCTCCACGGACAAACCCGGTCCGCAACCTTGGTGTTGACAGGTTCCCAATCGGTAATCGAGCATTTCTTCGCCGCGATCGGGAGGCCGAGGTAAGTGAACGGGAACTGCCCAAGTTTGCAGTTAAGCAAGTTGGCTACCCGCTGACTTTCGGCCGCGTCCATCCCTATGGACACCACTTCACATTTGTGGAAGTTTATTTTTAACCAAGACATGAGTTCGAAGCACAAGAGAATGGCTTTGACCGTTGCGATACTATGTGTATCTGGCTCAAAAAGAAGGAGTGCCATCTGCATACTGCAGGTGCGACACGCCCCCTGTAATCAGGTTGCCAGCCACTCCCCTGATGTGGCCAGCCAAACGGGCTTTGTCTAGCATGGCGCCAAACGCGTCTGCCACAAAGTTAAAAAGCAACGGCGAGGCTGGATCCCCTTGACGCAACCCTGGCTTGTTGCGGAAGAAGTTCCCTACTTCTCCGTTCACCGCAATTGCCGTTTGGCCCCCCGAGACCAGTTGCATCATGCGGTGAACCCAAACCAACGAGAAACCGCGGTCCAGGAGGACTTGTCGAAGAAACTCCCAGTTCACTCGACCGTACGCTTTCTCAAAGTCTAATTTTAGAAGAATTGCTAGTTGGCGGGATCGTTTGAGCGAGTGAACGATCTCTTGGAGGGCCAACGGGCCCTCCAAGATTTTGCGACCATGAATAAATGCCGACTGGTTCCTACTAACGATACGATGAGCTATCAGAGACAAGCGCGTAGAACAAGCCTTAGCACATATTTTAAACGAGACGTTAATCAGCGCAATCGGGCGAAAAAGCCTAATATGATCCGCACCTAGAACTTTGGGGATAAGAGAGAGAACCCCAAAGTTCAGGCGAGAGATATCTACCGTACCCCGCATAAACCCATTACAAACGTCGAAAATTGGTCCTTTAAGCACTTGCCAAAACCGTTTAAACATCGCCACCCGCCAACCATCCGGACCAGGTGCGGTGTCCATTTCATCCCAAGAGCTGCCTTATCAATCTCTTCAGGGAGGAAGGCCAACCCCAGGCCCTCATTTTCCTCGTCCGTGACCCGCAACGCGGGGTCCCAAACATCCGACTGTAGCCTAGCATGGGACTCCTCCCTGGAGCCCATGAGTTGGATGTAAAACTTGTAGATGTGACGGACGATGTCCTGTTGACGCAAGAGGAGCCCCTGCTCGGATTGCAATCTAAGAATGGCGCACTTGCGGCGCCGACCGTTTGCGTAGGCTTGTAAGTATTTAGTGTTCGCGTCACCCTTGAGCGTCCACTTAAGACCGCCGCGCCTACGCCAGTACTCCTCCTCGGCTCTTAGGAGGGACTCGACCTGGGCTTCTAAAGCGTATCGCTGAGCCCAGTCTTGCTCCGAGAAGACCCGCACATCTGCCGCCGCATCCAATTGTGCGAGGTCCATAGTCAAACGCAATCGGAGCAGCTTATCTTCGCGGCCTTGGTTGGCCCCCCACCCCTTAAGGGCCACACGCAAACCCGCCCCTATGGAAATCCAGAACTCCATCGGCCCGCGCGTGTGCCCGACCCGGGCAACACAGTTCTCCCATTTGGTGAGGAAGATTTGCTCAAAGTCTGGAGACTCTAACCACGCGGTTTCGAAGAAAAAACGAGGGCTGCGTTTTAACCTCTCCTCCCTTGAGGAGAGGATTAGGGGAACATGGTCCGACCCTATCCTCATTTCGGCGTGCAGAAAGCACAAGGGGAAAAGCATCTCCCACTCCACGGACATAAACACCCGGTCTAGCACCAACCGGACCGGCGTAAGCTGCTTGTTGGTCCAAGTGTAGCGTGCGCCCACGCGAGCCACTTCCCTAAGGGCCATAGACGCGATCGCATTATTAAACAAGGACACCCTTGTCCAGTTAATGATGCTGTTATTCTTATCCGCACCCGAACAGATTAAGTTGAAATCGCCACCCACCAGCAGTGGCAAGTTACGCACCCCCAAGGACGCAACCTTCCCCTGAAGTTCCCCCAGGAACTCCTGCGAGTGTGAGTGGTCGGCAGGGCCGTAAACCACAATAACCTCCCACTCGCGAAGGGTGGCGCGGTGGCGCACGTGTGCAGATAAAAAGAATCTAACGGCATCCCACGTCACCACCTCGCAGCACACGTGGTTGATGCCAAGCAACATACCCCCCGAGTGCCCTACCGCCGGCACCCACTGCCACGCGAAACGCTCAAGAGGGTCGACAGCTAACAGATCCTGATGGTTAAAATCAGCCTTGATGGTTTCCTGCAAGCCTACTATGTCGATCACCTCTTCACGAATGAAGTCTTTTAATTGGGTCCGCCTCCCAGCGTGGCCGAACCCACAGATGTTCCAGAAGATGAAACGCATTAAATAGTGCAATTGCGGAGGCGGATACCGCGAGCGGTAACCGCTTTGGCCACTCGTCGTGTCCTGACAGGACGACGGGTTGAGGGGGACGGCACAACATCTGCTGCTAAGTCCTCCTGATCGGGTCGCGCAACAGCCACCAGAGAAGCCCCTGCTTCCTCTGTGGCTGGCGCAACGCGGGCCGTCGCTGCCTGGGCGAGCGCGGCCTACGCAATTTCCTTCACACCGATGAGAGACAGAAGCTCGCGCGCTTCACCCTCATCAGACATAACAACACCGCTATCCTCTAAGATATCCCCTAGACACTCATCGGAATACTCGTCAAAGATAGTAAAACGGGGCATGGGATTACCTTCGATTTCCCAGTTCTTCTGAGCCAGCAAGAGTTGGGCGCGTTGGAGAGCTGGAAGGTTGCCCTTGGCGCCCTTCGAGCGCGAGCTTGCCCTCTCCTGCGTCGCCGGAGTCGTCACCACCGCCTTGGAGCGCTTGGCCGTGGATATGGGAGCCACCTTGGTCACCTCCGCCCGAAGCGCGTCAGAGGCAGGGAGGGGAGTGGCCGACGAGGGACCACCAGCCGGGCCCCCAGGGGAGGCCAGCGCCATCACCACCGGATGGAGTGGGGCAGACGTGCCTGCACGAACCGAGGGTGGGCTTGCCGGCGCCACTGGGGTAGACTTGCGGCCCGCCGTCTTCTTGGGAAGCCGCGTCCCGCCCCCGCCGAGGCCCGACACAGACTTAGGGGAACGCGTGGAGAAGGCGCACGGCTCACCCTCCACTGCCACCGGGGTGACAAGCATTGAGCGGCCCTCCGAGTCGCACGACGCCGAGACGCCCTTGTCGAGGTCGAGGCCAAGCGATAAGTTGGAGCCGTACTGGTTGAAGCCCGTCTCGTTGCTGCCCACCACCACCTGACGCTCCTCCTGGTCCTTCGCGGCACCCGCAGCCGGAGCCGCGGCCGGAGCATCCTTGTCCTTGAGCCCGAGCTTGTCCCAAGACGCGGTATCAATAGAGTCATCACCCATGATCGTGTCGCGGTCTTTGTCCTTGCCATCTGGCCCCTGGTCCGCGTTAGCAGGGGGAGGGGGAGGGGGAGCCGCGCCCTGCAGGCCCCCCGCCTCAGCCTTCATCCGAAAGGTGAAGCCCTCACTGTTGAACCACACTTGAACGTACCCGCGATGCTTGGCCGGGGATCGACACGTGAAGCGCATCCGCACGGGGCCTAGCCCCACCAAGGACGCCTTGTCCACCTCCATTGGGCGCACGATCATCACCGTCGCGGCCATAAGGCGATCCAAACGACGGTGCTTGGGAGGCACACCCCACAACTTGACCCATACGTCCGGCATGATCTCGGCCTTGGGCTCCTCCGAACGCGCTTCCTTGATTTCTGCCATGATATCATTGAGGGAGAGGTACAGCTTGCCGCTGCGTGTCGCCATCCGCAGCATGGCCTTGTTGGGGAAGACAACCGAGGACAAGTCGTCGCTGATGGCCGTCACCTATCAATCCCACTCCCCCTCGAAGAGGTGAGGGAGCTCTGCCTCCAGGAGAGGGATCGACAGCAGGCCAGGCGCCGCCGAGATGATCGCAGCGTCCGCCACCTGGGGGGCGTGAACCTCCTCGCCCTCCGTCTCCATGTAGGGCAGGCAGAAGAATCCCTCGCCGGGGATGGCGTTGCCATGATCTGGAGCAATAGAGGCCGCCCCCGCGTGGGGTAGTGCACCGACGCGTGTCCCTCCTCGTGGCAGACGACGCAAAGGGGCTTGTAGAGGCACATATTTTGGTAGTGCCCCACCCGGCCACACTTGAAGCAGTCCGGCCCATCTAGCTCTTCCACTGGAATCGGGGCGTCGACCGAACCCTTCGAGGCCGACGGCCCGGCCGCCAACTGCAGCAACGCCGAGCTGACCCCCTTTTGCTTCTGCTTCTTGGCCAATGGATCCCCAATCCACTCGCCGCTCGGAGGGAGCTGGGACTCCTTGCGCTTGAGCTCCTTCTTCTGCTCCAGGCCCCGGCGCTGATACTCCTCCTTCCTCTTCTTTTTGCGCTCGTGCTCCTCCTGCACCTTCCTTTCTTGCTCCGCGAGCCACCAAGGAGGTGGTGGCCCCCAGCCACCTTCCTCCACCGGTGGCGCCGGCACCTTCGCGAGCGCCTTCGCCCGCAGATCTTGCTCGTGCTGACGCTCCATCGCCGGGATCGGAGGCGACATAGGCGGCTTGTCCACGCGGCGGGATCCCATCCGCACTACGGAGGCGAATGAGCAGGAGAGGGGAGGGGGAGAGGCGGAGCGATGCAGGCGACGAGCGAGATGCCCGAAGCGCCGCACTTGAGAGGGGGAGGCAGGAAACCCTAGCAAAAGATCTAGGGCACCCTTTGGCAGCCACACCCACCTATATATAGGCGTGGGCGGCTGCGCCTCCGCCTCCTCAGTGGGCCTGGGCCTAGACACAGGCGCACATGAGGCCACAGGGCCAGGCTGGCCAGGCCCAAGCACTAAGGAGCGCCCCTGCACCCCCACTGGCAAAGAGACAGGTGGAACAGCCGTGGGCCCCCCCGGCCCACTCCCTGGCAGGCTGGGCCAGTCCACCAAGCCCAGCAAAGGCGCAGGCCCAGCCGACGGCTCTCCCGCAACCCTAGCCTGGATCCCGGCTCCTTGCCCTGGGCATCCCCGCCGCTGTCGTCAACCCCTATCAACGCCGGCGCGCACGCCGAGACCTGGAGCGGAGCAGCCAGCACCAGATCCCGGCCACCCACCTCCGACAGGACACACAAGCGGCCCTCTGGGCCCGCATCCACACCCTTCAGCGGACGCCAGATCCGCGGCGCTAGTCGCCGCCCGCCATGGCCACCAGGAGCAAAGGCGCGCCGGCGGCCAGCCACGAAGGAGCCCCCAAGCTCCTCCGCTCGGGCGACAAAGTCACCCACCGAGAGCGCCGCACGGGGCCTTGGAAAACCACCACCTCCACTTACCTGGCTACTTACCTCCTCGTCGTCGCTGTCGGAGTCAATCCCCTCCAGCGCCCAGAACCTGCCGTCGGAGAGGGGCAGGGCGAGGGACCGCCCGTCGGACGGCACGCTCCACCGCGCGCGCCCCTCGGCAGGCCACACCACCGTCCAGCCACCCGCCGCCGCCGCGGGCCCTCGAGCGTCGCCGCCCGCTGAATCATCCCCCGCGTCGCCAGACCGAAACGCCATCTGAATTAGTCTGTCGACCGTGATGATCATGCAACCGTCTTGGTGCGCACACGTGGCACCATCGTCCCGCGACACGTCAGGACGGCAAGTCACGCACGTCCGTCCGTTGTTGTTCCCTGTCGGCACGTACGACTGATATCGCTAGCAGCGCAATGACAGAGACGCGCCGTCGAGCAAAATTTAACCTCATCGCTGTGGCTTAGTGATTACGTGGTCAATGTGATCATCTCTGCTTTGCTGCTTACCAACTCCCATAGATTAGCTTATTACTTTTGCAAGACACGTCTCTAGTAATCCACAGCTAAATAATACTACTCTTCTAACAGGTGTATTTAGAAAAAAAAATATTTCGACCACGTAAGTGTTGAAAGTGCTAGTTATCGACTAGAGGGGGGGTGAATAGGCGATTTTTATGAAAGTCTTCAAAACATGGAAGTTTCGAAGACAAACAATAGAAACAACCTAATTGATATGCAGCGGAAGATAAACTACAACAAGCAAGCCATAATCAAGTATGCAATAGCATTAACGTACGAAGGCTAATAGCAGCTAGGTAGTAGGATCATGATGGAAGATAGTATGAAGCCAATCAACAATAGTAGTCAAACAATGAAGTCAATCAGATAAGAAGATAAGCAATGACTTCACGAAGACAAACTCAAAGTAAAGGAGGGAAAAGATAGAACCAGTTGCTTGTTGAAGACACATGATTTGTTGGACCAGTTCCAGTTGCTGTGACAACTGTACGTCTGGTTAGGGAGGCTGAGATTCAACTCAGAAGACCGTGTCTTCACCTTATTCCCCTTGAGCTAAGGTCACTTAGTCCTCGCCCAATCACTCTGGTAAGTCTTCAAGGTAGACTTCCAAACCTTCACAGACTCCGTTCACCCGGCAATCCACAATGACTCTTGGATGCTCAGAACGAGACGCCTAACCGGCTGGAGGATACACAGTCCTCAAGTGTAATAAGTCTTCCGATCACACAGACAGAAAGACTTCAGTGATGCCTAACACTCTTTGGCTCTGGGTGTTTGGGCTTTGTCCTCGCAAGGATTTCTCTCTCTCAAATGCTTCGAGGTGGGTTGCTCTCAAACGACAAAAGCCGTATACTAACTCTGAGCAGCCACCAATTTATGGTGTAGGGGGTGGGCTATTTATAGCCACTAGGCAACCCGACCTGATTTGTCCGAAATGACCCTGGGTCACTAAGGAACTGACACGTGTTCCAACGGTCAGATTTCAAACACACACGGCAACTTTACTTGGGCTACAAGCAAAGCTGACTCATCCAACTCTGGATAAGATTTGCTCTCATTGTCTTCGCTCGAAGACATAGGATTTGGGTTGAGCATCACTTCAGTCACTCTGACTTAGTTCACTTGGACCCCACTTAACAGTACGGTGGTTCCTATGACTCAACAAAGAAGAAAAGGAAACAACGAAACCACACAGTCTTCGTGCTCCATAGTCTTCACGCAATGTCTTCTCATGTCATAGTCTTCAATATGAATATCTTCTCATACCACCATTGTCGTCAATGTCTTCATACATTTTTAGGGGTCATCTCCGGTAGGTAAACCGAATCAATGAGGGACACTACCTGCGTTATCCTGCAATTCTCACAAACGCATTAGTCCCTCAACCAACTTTTGTCGTCAATACTCCAAAACCAACTAGGGGTGGCACTAGATGCACTTACAATCTCCCCCTTTTTGGTGATTGATGACAAACTGGTTGAAGTTTTCAACGAGGATAAAGTATGTGAAATTGTAAAGGATAGGAATTTGTCTTCATAAGTAGCAAGGGCTCCCCCTGAAGATGTGCATATAAATAATTTTGCTTTTGGAATGCAAATGCACATGGTAGGTTGTACTTGTGGAGGTCCACCTCAACTTATGAAGATAATTCATCATGCATGAAATGATATAGCATATAGGATGACATGCATAATGAAAAATGGATGTCTGCAGGATGATCTAAGTGCGGAAGTTATCATCGCACATGGAAATGCAAATAAGTAGCAGACGACCATCAAGTTTAAGTGTTACAACTCAGAGAACTAAATGTTTCAAAACGCAAGAGTTGTAAGCACGAGGCAAAATATAACGCAACCGCCCATATGAACCCGCTTGAAGACTATCAACTCATACGCTTCTCCCCCTTTTGTCAGTAATGACCAAAAAGGTTTGAAGACATAGAGCATCTACTCGTCTTCTTGATGAGTAGGTGAAGCAGCAGGGTTGTTGATGTTGGGTGGCGGTGCAGATGAACTTGGTGCAGTGTCGATGCGCGCAGTAGTAGTAGGAGGTGGTGAAGTAGCATCATCTTCATCATTGATCACTCTGGCATTTACCGTTGCCGCGGAGGAAGAATATCCAGAGTCTTCAAGAGATGGAGTTCTTCGTAAGATAGCATTCCGTGGAGGAGTGGAGTCAAAGTGAAATCTTTTATTGAAGCCATCGTCTTGAAGATCTGCTTCAGCACTAAGCAGGGCCAAACTCTTCCATGATCGCCGGCAAGTTTCATGAGCAACAAAGGCATTCTTGGTGGCAAGGTTGCGAATGCGATTGACATCCACCAAGAGGCTTTGCATCTGTCTCTTGAGCCAAAAGTGATGTTTATCCTGTTTCTGATGAAGGGCCACAAGAAGTTCTCGATCATTGAGAACGCGAGAATGCTTCCGAGGCCTTTGGGCAATGGTGCTTTCAGTGGCTTCAGTAGGTGCTCGATGAGGCAGACGAGTATTTCCAGCCAATGGATAGATTCGTGTAGCTGCTTGAACACCTTCAATGGGTTGAGTGAAGCTTTGGTGCTCGGCATTCTGAAGACAAAGAGGCTTCTTGGCAGGGTCAGGATAGATAGCTTCAACTGACATATCAACCTCAGGTAGAAAAATCACATGATTGCGAGCAGAAGGTTGATAGTTGACTGTAGAGTGTCGCTTTATGAGGCGCATGACCCATGGAGCATAAAACTTCAGACCAAAGAGATCAGAGCCGGAGGCAGCAAGTTGTCTGATGAAGAAATCTTGTGCATTGAAGCTGATGCCATTGAAAATGTAGAAGACCAAAGTCTTCATAGCTCCTTCAAGCTTTGCCGCTGATGAATGTCCTTTGATAGGCCATAGAGTCCGCCTGATGATGTGATATATGGTGCGTGGCAGATACTCAAGGTCTTCAACAAAGAACTCTGTTGGATATTCAGCATCACGGGGCAAAGGCTTCATCATGCTCAGCATCTGGCTCATATTGGGTTCAGGCCTATGAAAGATGCTTTCCAGGGCATTGCGATGATGTTGACAGTCAGGTTCATAGAGTTCTCCGGGAGTGGACAGGCCTCTAAGCTCGATGATATCCATAGCTTTGGCTTCATGATGAACTTTTCTGGTCATCCACTCGAGAACCCAAGTCTTTGTATCTCTGTTGTAGCAGCGAATGTGCAGTGTGGCATAGAATTGAAGCAATAGTTCTTCATTCTAGTGTTCTTTATCTGTGACAAAATTGAGCAGCCCAACATCACGAAAGCAGTCAAGTGCTTCTAAGCAGGGGAGTCCAGTATTGGCTTCAGTGTCGAGGTGCATATGAGGGAAGATGCGCCCTTGATCATACAGAACACAAGAGTAATAGCTTCGCTGCGGATGGCTCCAGAATCGATCTGATGATATTCTTGGCTTCATGTAGGGGTTCTTTGAGCTGTCAAAGAATGTGTTGTGGCTCTTGAAGCCATTTGCATTGAAAGACCCGACAGTGGTGGCAGTACCAGGAAACCTTGGCAGTCTTGGCTTGGGCTTCTGGACCTGAGGCCTATTGTCAACATGATAGTCAAATTGAGGACCAGAGACATTAGGCGGAGGGACCATAATGAGCCATCTTACTGTGATGAGCTCGCCATGGGTGTATGCTTGCTCAAGTGTATAGGGCCTTGGGGGCGGAACAGGAGCAGTGGCAGCAGCTGAGGCTTCAGGCTGCACAACAGGTGCTTCAGGAGCGGTTGCCTCATTAGCTTCAGGTGCAGTGGCCTCATTAGCTTCAGGCACACTGGTTGTTGCAAGCTCCACATTAGCTTCAGCCATGACAATGTCATCGGCTTCACTTGCGTTGGTTGTGGTAGCTTCAGGATTTTCAACCTCCACTTGAAGAGCTGGAGGGTCAGGCATTGACACGTTCACTTCATGAACTATTTCTTCAGGAATGGGGGGAGTAGAGACACGTTCTTATTGACGTTCTTCATCGGCTGATGTAGACGGATTGTCTTCAGTAGCGGGTGCTTCAGACGCAGAGACATTCACAGCAGGAGTGGCTTCTGAAAACACTTGACGTGCAACAGATTGATGATGCACTTCTCCTTCTGGAATGCTTGGAAGAGGAGCTTGAGGCCTTGGTCCTTTGCGAAGCCTTTGAAGTACTGGCGACGCTTTTGGAGATGGAGTGGGCAGGCCCTCATCCTCTCTAGCTTGTACGGATGTTGTGACTTGTTGTTGTTGGGGAGTGTTGGGGGAGTCTTGTTCTTGCGGGCGATTAGCCCATGAATCATCCTGTGCAATTGGCGTCAGAGGACGACCAATGCTGATGAGTTCGTTGTTCGTACGAACAGACGATGATACCACATTGTATTCGATCTGAGGAAGAACTTCATCATCTTCAACATTGTCATGATGACCAGTGTCTTCAGCAGCGGTGGGTTCAGCTGCTGGAATATCTTCAACTTCAGGAGCCTCTGTGGAAGCAGGCTCATGGACAGTCATGTGAAGTTCTTGGGATGCAGATGCAGGATGAATCACTGAGATGGGTTCAACAAAAAGGGGCTCTATGGGAGCAGCCCGATTCTTCTTGGTCTTGCGCTTCTTCTTGGAGGGAGCGGCATCAGAGGCTTCGGTATTCTTCCTCTTTCTGGCTTCTGCCTCTGCAGCCCTCGTCTTCTTCTGTTCTGAAGCGGTTGTGGTGACCTTTGGCTTCGAGCCAGTCATGCTACTTGGGAAGATAATACGTGGAGCTTCTTGGCTTGAAGGCGCAGGCTCATCAGCAGGAAGCTTCTTCTTTTTCTTTGCTGCCATCCTGGGGTCAATGCCAGGACGACCAAGTGACTTGCGCTTCTCAGCCTCATTGTAGGCAAGCACACATTTATCAGCCAAACTCTTCATGCGCTCACGAGAGCCTTGAGCTTCTTGGCGCTTCTTCAGAAAAGCTTCTTTAAGCTCATGCAGCATGACCTTAAAGTTCCTGACATCTTAAACACTCAGCTTGGCCATATGCTTCTTGAATTTAGCCTTTTCATAATCAATCTTGTGCTTGAGCTCAACGATTCGCTGAGCAAGAGCCAGCTCAGAAGCAATGGCGCCATTGAAAGAGATGCTGAGGCCAATTGGAAGCTGTAAGTCTTCAAAGCTGACGTTTGGGGTGTCGAACCACTCATCAATGAAATTGTGGATGATGGCCACATCAAAGAGAGGCAAGTTGTTGAAGATTTCTGAGCATCATCCGCAAGATCTTCATCACTTGACAGATTAATGGGTTCTTCACGCAGAATGGCGGCAGGAGTCAAAGCTTGATTAGTATGCCTGACAAGTTGTCTTTTCTTCTCCGTCTTCTTGGAGATACGAGATTGATCTTCAGACTGCACACTGGCTTCAGGAGGTGCAGTGGCCAATGGCTTCACACGAGAAGCTTTTGGAGGTGCGGCTGATGATGAAGCCTTAAGTTTCTTTGGCTTCTTCGGCCTTGGAGTTGGAGCAGGGGCTTCATCAGAGTTAGCATCATTGTTGGAATGATCCACTCTGGCACCATGAACCAAGACGTAGGAGATGAGACCATCAAGGTTTGCAAAGGGGCCAATTCTATTCTCTTCAGCTTCACGTGTCCCATCCTCACGGGGAGCAGAGGGACCAGGATTGAAGTCTAATCCCCATGACTTCTTGTTTTCCTTTGCTGAAGACATAGCAAACTGGAAGTTGCGCTTGAAGAGATTGTCGTCGCGACACCAGAGCAATGATGATGGGTCGGTTTCTTCAGGCTGTGGCCCACGGACCATGCAAGGATAGAATTCTTGCGCAATGGCTTCAGCTTTGTTCTTGGGGGGAAGGCCTCGATAGAGAATATCACCCCAAGGGCTCTTGATAGCATTTTTCTCTGCGTACTCCTGGGTGACGAACTTGTACTTGTACCACTGTTCAGCCCAATAGCGTCGAATCCATTGGATTCGAGTCTTGCGCTGGTTGTAATCTTCTTTAGGATCTGTTTTATACATTTCTGCCAGATCCTCAGGCAGATCCTTCGAAGTTCCCCCACGACGTTGTCTGCCACCCTTCCTTGCTGATTTTTCTGCAGCCATGAACTTCAAGCAGAATGGCTTCAATATGTTCAGAGGCTTCAGAGATTTACGCTTGCTGGTCAAGCAAGAACTGGCTTCAGGAGAATTGATATGATGCTGTAAGTATTCTGCAAACGAATGCAGACTATGAGAACCAAGGGATTCTCCCACGGACATGTACCTGTGATAGCATTAGAGATGCGAGGGAAGGGGAAGAGGTCATATGCATTCTCAGAAGATTTTGAAGATAAATCAGTTTGAAGACATTGACCTCATGATGCAAAGACATTCACTTATATGTGGTGAGTTGGTTCCAGATTTGTACCAATCCATGAATAAGTACAAGTGAGGAATCAAACTAGATAGGAAATCTAAGTGAATAGACTAGGCATTATGAGATGCAGATAGAATAGATTTAACATTGAGTAGGCAGAAACCACTTTCGGTAAGTAGGATGAATCTATGAAGATCAAAAAGGTGGTAAAAATAGAGTTATAATTACCGCACGATGAACTGCTAGATGGGAAGAATGAGAGACCGAGCAGTTCAGCTCACCGTGCCCTAACTTGGCGACGGAGGACACCTACGGCAACGGCGGAGAGGACGATGTCCGCGGCCGGCGTGAGGACGGCGTCGGAGAAGTCGCGGCATCTAAGCGCTTCGTCGCCGGCGTCGTCGCGAGCTAGCGGTGGCGCTAGGGTTTTGATGGAGGTGGAGAGGTGGAAGAAGGATTTCTTTACCGCAGGGGACAAGTATTTATAAGTAGGTGAGAGACACAGCGCCATTACGTTGGTGCCCCTGGCGGTTCACATCTGAGGGGTACGTGGCAAGCATGCAACAAACTTAGAATTGTCCCACGTTCCCACGCCCGCCAAGTATGTCGGATGTTCGTTCCGGCTTCTCCGGATATCGACAATTTAGATGATTCATTTAAATAGGACTTGATGTTTTGTCTCTGTGTCTTCTGCTAACAAGGATGCAGAGAAGACATTCGAGAGTTTCAATAGAATGCATATGATTTGGACAGATAGAGTTTGAGATAGTAAGCATAGAGAGATTAGGGTCCGATCACATTCACTTAGTTCAAAGTATTCAACAGTGAGGACATAGCTATAAGTGAATGCTGTAGAGGACAAAACACTAGTATATATATATATGCAATCAAATCATTATAGCGCAAAAAAATCACGAAGATAAACTGAAACTGAAGACAAACCAAATGCGAAGTCTTTGCAAAATAACGCCATGAGTGAAACACTTCAAACAGAGAAATTTGGTGGTGGCGTTACCCACCGTATAGGAAGTATTAGACCCAGACACGGTGCACAATTATCGTGGCGCTCCAAAGTCAAATTCCATGTTAATGTATTCACACTCAGAGTGTAAATCTTCATTGATTGAAGATATACATTACTTCGTGTGTTGCACATCTAAGTCATCAACATGCACAAGGGTTAGGATGTGTGCCTGATCACAGGACATTAGAGGATTCCAAGATATTTAGCTCACACCGTAACTTGCAAAACCTTTTCTCATCCAAGGGCTTTGTGAAGATATCTGCCAGTTGCTCTTTAGTGTTGACGTGCATGATATCTATATCTTTCTTCATAACATGATCTCTGAGAAAGTGATGACGTATTTCAATGTGCTTTGTCTTTGAGTGCTGGACTGGATTGTTGGCAATCTTGATGGCACTTTCGTTGTTGCAGAAGAGAGGGACTTGCTTCAGATCGATGCCATAGTCCTTGAGAGTTTGCTTCATCCACAGAAGCTGAGCACAACAAGATCCAGCAGCAATGTATCCAGATTCAGTAGTTGAGAGTGACACACAGTTCTGCTTCTTTGAAGACCAACAGACAAGTGATCGACCAAGAAAATGTCATGTGCCTGATGTAGACTTGCGATCCACTTTGTCACCAGCATAATCATCATCCGAGAATCCAACCAGATCAAACCTTGAGCCCTTTGGATACCATAATCCGAGTGTTGGGGTGTAAGCCAAATATCGAAGAATTTGGTTCATAGCTAAGTGATGCGATTCCTTTGGTGCCGCTTGGTATCGAGCACACATGCAAACACTAAGCATAATATCTGGCCTAGATGCACATAAATAAAGCAAAGAACCAATCATGGAGCGGTATACCTTTTGATCAAACTCTTTACCATTGTCGTCGAGACCAAGATGATGTTTGGCTGGCATTGGCGTCGTGTAACCTTTGCAGTCTTCCATTCCAAACTTCTTCAGACAATCTTTGAGGTATTTTTCTTGAGATATGAAGATGCCATTTCGTTGCTGACGAATTTGAAGACCAAGGAAGAACTTCAGCTCTCCCATCATGGAATTTTGATATTGCTCTTGCATCATGTACCCAAACTCATCACTATACTTCTGGTTGGTGCAGCCAAAGATTATGTCATCCACATATATTTGGCACACAAATAGTTCACCATCATATGTCTTCGTGAAGAGTGTGGGATCGAGGGATCCAGGTTTGAAGCCTTTGCTCTTCAGGAAGTCTTTGATTGTATCATACCAAGCATGAGGAGCTTGTTTGAGGCCATACAGTGCTTTGTTCAGTTTGTACACCATATCAGGATGTTTTGGATCTTCAAAGCCAGGTGGTTGTGCAACATATACTTCTTCTTCAATCTTGCCATTGAGAAATGCACTCTTTACATCCATTTGATATAGCAAGATGTTGTGATGATTAGCATAGGCTAGCAGTATGCGAATGGCTTCAAGCCTAGCAACAGGAGCAAATGTTTCATCGAAGTCAATTCCTTCAACTTGAGTATATCCTTGAGCCACAAGACGTGCTTTGTTTCTGACGACTTGACCATGCTCATCTTGCTTGTTTTGATATATCCACTTTGTTCCAATAATGTTATGCTTGCAAGGGTCAGGTCGCTTGACAAGTTCCCAAACATTATTCAGCTTGAACTGTTGAAGTTCTTCTTGCATGGCTTGAATCCATTCAGGTTCCATAAAAGCTTCAGCAACTTTCTTGGGTTCTGATATTGACACAAATGAAAAATGCCCACAGAAATTTGCTAGCTGTGTTGCTCTTGAGCGAGTAAACGGACCAGGCGCATTGATGCTGTCAATTATCTTCTCAATTTGTACTTCATTTGCAACACGAGGATGAACTGGACGAAGACCTTGCTCATGCTGATCATTGTCATCATTGGAAGTATTGTCTTTGGTTTGAGCATTGTCTTCAGGTTGGTTTGGTGCAGAAATGATAAGTTCCTCTTCAGGCTGTGCTTCAGAGGGCATGATCTCACCAGTTCCCATCAACTTGATAGATTCACAGGAAGGAGCTTCATCAAGTGTACTTGGCAGAATTTCTCTTTGTGAACCATTGGTTTCATCAAATCGCACATCCACTGTTTCAACGATTTTGTAGTGGAAGAGGTTGAAGACTCTGTAAGAGTGTGAATCCTTTCCATAGCCAAGCATGAAGCCTTCATGAGCTTTGGGTTCAAATTTTGACTTGTGATGGGGATCCTTGATCCAACATCTAGCACCAAAGACTCTGAAGTAGCTGACATTTGGCTTCTTGCCAGTGAGGAGCTCATAGGATGTTTTGCCCAGAAGCTTATGGATGTAGACACGGTTGATGATGTGACAAGCTGTATCAATGGCTTCAGGCCAGAACTTTCTTGGTGTCTTGTACTCGTCAAGCATTGTTCGAGCCATCTCGATGAGGGTTCTGTTCTTGCGCTCTACAATGCCGTTTTGCTGAGGTGTGTATGGAGCAGAAAATTCATGAGTGATTCCCATTGTATCCAGATAAAGATCAAGCCCGGTGTTCTTGAATTCAGTGCCGTTATCACTTCTGATATGCTTGATCTTGACGCCATAGTTGTTCATTGCTCGATTGGCGAATCGTCTGAAGACATCTTGTACTTCAGTCTTGTAGAGAATTATGTGCACCCATGTGTATCTTGAGTAGTCATCAACAATGACGAAGCCATAGAGACACGCCGTTGTTGTGAGGGTGGAGTAGTGGGTAGGTCCAAATAAGTCCATGTGTAGCAGCTCGAAGGGTTGAGATGTTGTCATGATTGTCTTCGAAGGATGCTTGGCCCTTGTCATCTTTCCAGCTTCGCAGGCACCACACAGATGATCTTTCTTGAACTTGACACCTTCGATGCCTATGACATGCTTCTTCTTGACGAGAGTGTGCAAGTTCCTCATGCCTGCATGCCCCAGCCTTCGATGCCAGAGCCAGCATTCTGAAGCTTTAGCAAGAAGACATACGGCAAGTTTTGGACCTGCTGAGAAATCTACCATGTATAGATCACCTTTCCTATACCCTTCAAAGACTAGAGATTTGTCAGATTCCATTAGTACAAGGCAACGATATTTTCCAAATATCACAATCATATTTAAGTCACAAAGCATTGAGACAGACATTAAGTTGAATCCAAGGGATTCAACAAGCATCACTTTATCCATGTGTTGATCCTTTGAGATTGCAACTCTACCTAGACCCAATACTTTGCCTTTACCAGTGTCAGCAAATGTGATTTGACTCTTGTCGGATGGACGTAAGGTTGAGTCCATGAGAAGACTTTGATCGCCAGTCATATGATTAGTGCATCCGCTGTCAATAATCCATTCTGAAGCTTTTGGTGTACCCTACAGTGCAGTTAGAGGGATAGGCTTCACAATGTATGTTGTGAAGCATAAGCATTTGATGCACACTTGGATTATCATAGCATAGATGAGAGTTAGCACACAGTATGACAGGTAAGCGATTCATATGTGGAATACATATTAAGTTATTTTATCATGCATCCCTTTGTGTTTTAGGTCCCCAGCAATTATATCGGACGCCATTGATTGCCGGCTGGAGACCACATTCTGCAAAAGAGAGTTAATTCTTCTTCACCACCCACATTTTCAGGGGTGGCTTAGAAGCAATGAGTCTAAGTGCAGCATCTGAGAATTTCGGCTTTGAAGCCCTAGCAAATAGCCTTGCAGGAGATGAATGATACTCATGTGAATAAGCAGAAAAGTTCTTAGTTTTATGAACATAGCGATTTGAAGACACACGCTCATATTCATGAGTCTGAGTATGATTTCCCTGCAAAACATTGGCGTTAGGGTGACTCAAGTGAGTCATGTGTTCGTAAGTAGCCATTGGACCATATGAGGCCTTTGGTCTGGGGTTTGTCTTCTTCCCTGGTGGTGTCATGATGACATTCACTGGAAGATTCTCAAGGCAGCTTTTGGGAACCCAGATCTTCTTCATAGGAGGTCCATTCCTGCAGTTAGTACCAATATACCTGGCAAACACTTCACCATTCTGATTTTTGAACAGTTTATAGTTTGCATCAAAGGATTCATCAATGATAATAGGATTAGCATAGGTAAATCCAGATAAAGTAGATGGATCCACTGAAGGTTCTTTTGCAGCAACCCATGTGGTTTTGGGATACTGCTCAGGCTTCCAGTAGGAGCCATCAGCATTCATTTTCCTCTCAAACCCAACACCCTCTTTCCTAGGGTTTCGGTTCAGAATCTGCTTTTTGAGGACATCACAAAGTGTCTGATGCCCTTTCAGACTTTTATACATCCCTGTTTCAAGCAATGTCTTCAACCTAGCATTTTCATCAGAAATAGTAGTGGTATCCTCAGAAGAGGGGTTAGTTACCACATCAGTAGTTGAAGACAGAGCAACAGTAGCAGCAGTGGAACATTCAGCAATAGGGGTAGCGTTATCACGCTCAATGCATTTTAAGCATGGTGGTTCAAATTCATCCTGAGCGGGACTGATCTGTTGAGCGCGAAATGACTCATTCTCTTTTTGAAGATCTTCATGAGTCACTTTCAGTTTCTCAAGCTCTTGCTTCCTTTGAAGATAATCATAGGAGAGCTTTTCATAAGTGATTGAGAGCGTCTCATGAAGACTTTCAAGTTCTTGATACTTAGCATGAAGATTTTTTATGTCTTCAACTAAGGACTGTGAACGTGTCATTTCCGCGTCCAACAAGTCATCGCTTTTGTCTAACAGTTTTTGAGTATGTTCCATAGCCCTTTGTTGTTCAGTAGCAATTTTAGCAAGTGTTTTGTAGCTGGGTTTAGATTCACAATCAGAGTCATCTTCACTTGATGTTTGAAAGTAAGCATCGCGCGATTTTACCTTGGCACCGCGTGCCATGAAGCAGTAGGTGGGAGCAAGATCGTCCTTGTCATCATCAGCGTTGGTGTGGGAGTCATTGTCTTCAATGTTGAAGATGGACTTTGCGACGTAGGCTGTGGCCAGAGCCAGACTTGCAACGCCAGAGTCGGACTCAGCTTCAGATTCCACCTCTGCCTCCTCAGAAGCAGACTCCTCCTCTGAATCCATTTCCTTGCCAACAAAAGCACGAGCCTTGCCAGATGAGCTCTTCTTGTGAGATGAAGACCTTGATGAGGACTTGGAAGAAGACTTCGAAGATTTCTTCTTCTTCTTGTCATCGGAGTCATATTCCTTGCTCTTCTTCTTCTTCTTCTCGTTGTCCCACTGAGGACACTCAGAGATGTAGTGCCCAGGCTTCTTACACTTGTGACATGTTCTCTTCTTGTTGTCTTGAGTGGAAGCTTCATCATTTCTTGAACTGGATCGTGAAGACTTTCTGAAGCCCTTCTTCTTGGTGAATTTCTGGAACTTCTTCACAAGCATAGCAAGCTCCCTTCCAATGTCTTCAGGATCGTCAGAACCGCAGTCAGATTCTTCTTCTTCAGATGAGGAAACAACTTTTGCCTTCAAAGCACGAGTTCGACCATAGTTGGGGCCATAGATATCTCTTTTCTCAGAAAGATGGAACTCATGTGTGTTGAGCCTCTCAAGTATATCAGACGGATCGAGTGTCTTGAAGTCAGGACGTTCTTGTATCATGAGGGCAAGGGTGTCAAAGGAGGTGTCAAGTGATCTCAGCAGTGTCTTGACAATTTCATGCTTGGTGATCTCAGTGGCGCCGAGAGCCTGAAGCTCATTTGTGATGTCGGTGAGGCGATCAAACATGAGCTGGACATTTTCATTGTCGTTTCTCTTCAAGCGATTGAAGAGATTGCGAAGAACACTGATCCTCTGGTCTCTCTGTGCAGAGACGCCTTCATTGACCTTGGACAGCCAGTCCCAGACTAGCTTTGACGTTTCCAGAGCACTCACACGACCATACTGTCCTTTGGTCACATGACCACAGATGATGTTCTTTGCAGTCGAGTCCAGTTGAATGAACTTCTTGACATCAGTAGGGGTGACACCTTCACCAGTTTTGGGAACGCCATTCTTGACGACATACCAGAGGTCGACATCAATGGCTTCAAGATGCATGCACATCTTATTCTTCCAGTAGGGATATTCTATTCCATCGAACATGGGGCAAGCAGCGGAGACTTTGATTATCCCTGCAGTCGACATAGCTAAACTCCAGGTGGCTAAACCGAATCACACAGAACAAGGGAGTACCTTGCTCTGATACCAATTGAAAGTGCTAGTTATCGACTAGAGGGGGGGTGAATAGGCGATTATTATGAAAGTCTTCAAAACATGGAAGTTTCGAAGACAAACAATAGAAACAACCTAATTGATATGCAGCGGAAGATAAACTACAACAAGCAAGCCATAATCAAGTATGCAATAGCATTAACGTACGAAGGCTAATAGCAGCTAGGTAGTAGGATCAGGATGGAAGATAGTATGAAGCCAATCAACAATAGTAGTCAAACAATGAAGTCAATCAGATAAGAAGATAAGCAATGACTTCACGAAGACAAACTCAAAGTAAAGGAGGGAAGAGATAGAACCAGTTGCTTGTTGAAGACACAGGATTTGTTGGACCAGTTCCAGTTGCTGTGACAACTGTACGTCTGGTTAGGGAGGCTGAGATTCAACTCAGAAGACCGTGTCTTCACCTTATTCCCCTTGAGCTAAGGTCACTTAGTCCTCGCCCAATCACTCTGGTAAGTCTTCAAGGTAGACTTCCAAACCTTCACAGACTCCGTTCACCCGGCAATCCACAATGACTCTTGGATGCTCAGAACGAGATGCCTAACCGGCTGGAGGATACACAGTCCTCAAGTGTAATAAGTCTTCAGGTCACACAGACAGAAAGACTTCAGTGATGCCTAACACTCTTTGGCTCTGGGTGTTTGGGCTTTGTCCTCGCAAGGATTTCTCTCTCTCAAATGCTTCGAGGTGGGTTGCTCTCAAACGACAAAAGCCGTATACTAACTCTGAGCAGCCACCAATTTATGGTGTAGGGGGTGGGCTATTTATAGCCACTAGGCAACCCGACCTGATTTGTCTGAAATGACCCTGGGTCACTAAGGAACTGACACGTGTTCCAACAGTCAGATTTCAAACACACACGGCAACTTTACTTGGGCTACAAGCAAAGCTGCTCATCCAACTCTGGATAAGATTTGCTCCCATTGTCTTCGCTCGAAGACATAGGATTTGGGTTGAGCATCACTTCAGTCACTCTGATTTAGTTCACTTGGACCCCACTTAACAGTACGGTGGTTCCTATGACTCAACCAAGAAGAAAAGGAAACAACGAAACCACACAGTCTTCATGCTCCATAGTCTTCACACAATGTCTTCTCATGTCATAGTCTTCAATATGAATATCTTCTCATACCACCATTGCCGTCAATGTCTTCATACATTTTTAGGGGTCATCTCAGGTAGGTAAACCGAATCAATGAGGGACACTACCTGCGTTATCCTGCAATTCTCACAAACGCATTAGTCCCTCAACCAACTTTGTCGTCAATACTCCAAAACCAACTGGGGGCGGCACTAGATGCACTTACAAGTGTCAATAACATATTCCCTCAAAAGAATTGTCAATGACATATTTGCAGATAAAAAAACATATTTGCAAGAAACTCGCAATGAAATTTCGAAACCAGAAGTTCCATATTTTCAAAGAAACGAGACGTAGTCACATAGACTGCTCGTAATCAAAACTCAAGTTACCGAACCATTGTTTGAAACTAGTTTTTCTTTTCACAAAAGGAACAAGGCAAAATATAGTAGTAGCTAGTAGATATATGACTAATCCTTTCAAGAATTACAAAAAAATTGCAAGCAAAATATAGCACCATATTCCCTATGCATTCCTTGGTGGCGCCGCAAGCAAACCTCGCTACTGTTTGCGGGTCTCCATCTTGCTTAAGCAACCTTGTTGAAACCCATGAGATTGTAGGAACAATGGTCGGCAAGACATCGATATAGACCAACAGGTGACGATGACTGCGATCTGTACAACAGGTTCCGAGAAGGGCTAGAGGACAATCCCAACTCTAGCTAAACAGAGAAGGTGACACAAACCTCACAAGTTCTCGAATGAAGTCGTATCTGATTGGGAACCAAAGAACAAAAGCATGCCGCCACGCCAACCCCTTCACAGGATATCATCATTGTGGACAAACACTAATTACACCAGACCAAATGTCTGGCAGTCAAAATGATCATCCGACTTGTCGAAACCCCCTCCAAGGAAGGCCATACACACGGGGGAAGTCGAGGAACAATTACTCTCACTATTGTCGCTGCCCCAATTTCTCCGTTGACGAAGAACTCCCAAACCCCGCGGGGCACATACTAGACACATAGATCCGAGGTTCCCCTTGCCCTCGTGCCACAATAGAGGCCAGCAAAGGGCAAGGGAACCCAGGAAACGCCGGTGGGCTGAGAGGAGAAGTCGGCTGCCTCCTCCTATCTTCCAACCTGAAAAATGATTTACATTGCATAGAACATTATTGTTTCCTTTATATTAAGTTAGAGTAAATATGTACTCCTAGTTAACTTGTAATGAAGAGGAGACAAATGAGTCCCAATGCATATCCTTCTTGTCAACTTAAGAAAAAATTATTTTGATTGCTACATCTTTCTTTCTTGAAATATTTTCATCGATTCCCTCTTTTTCCGCATAGAAGGAAAACATGAGAAGCAACTGATCTGGTGATCCCACTCCTCACGTCTTACATTGAGAAATCTGTCATGCATTTCCCACTGGCCTCAAGCGGCATACCATTGAAATTTATAGAAAATTGGAAGTCTTATCTGAAAATCCACATGATAGTGAGGCTTGACTTTTAGTATTATGTTAGAGGATATGCACATATTGCTCCCCGAAAGCAGAAAACAATGCACATATTGCTCCCCGAAAGCAGAAAACAATGCACATATTGCTCTGTCATATGGTTCAACCTATGCTTTCCTTGGTGGTGTTGCAATCAAACCTAGCTGCTGTTTGCGGGTCTCCGTCTTGCTTAAGCAACCTTGTTGAAACCCATGAGATTGTGGAATAGTGGTCGGCAAGACATCAATATAGACCAACAGGTGACGATGACTTCGATCTGTACAACCGGTTCCGAGAAGGGCTAGAGGACAATCCCAACTCTAGCCAAATAGAGAAGGTGACACAAACCTCACAAGTTCTTGGATGAAGTCGTATCTGATTGGGAACTAGAGAACAAAAACATGCCGCCACACCAACCCCTTCACATGACATCATAGTTGTGGACAAACGCTAATTACACCAGACCAAATGACTAGCAGCCGACACGATCCTCCGACTCATCAAAACCCCCTCCAGGGAAGGCCATAGACACGGGGGAAGTCAAGGAACAATTATTCTCATTATCATCGATGCCCCAATTTCACCGTGACAAAGAACTCCCAAATCTCGCGGGGCACGGACCGGACACATAGATCCGAGGTTCCCCCTGCCCTCGTGCCGCAATAGAGGCCAACAAAGGGCAAGGGAACCAAGACAACACCGGTGGGTCGAGACGAGAAGTCGGCCGCCTCCTCCTATCTTCCAACCTGAAAAATGATTTAAATTGCATAGACCATTATTGTTTCCTTTACATTAAGTTAGAGTGATTACGTACTCCTAGTTAACTTGCAATGAAGAGAAGACAAATGAGCCCCAATCACTAGTAGAAAACAGGGCTAACGTTTGGGCCTGGCCAGCCCATTAGTCCCGGTTCTTCAAGAACCGGGACCAATGGGGGGTATTAGACCCGGTTCGTGAGCCCAGGGGGCCGGCCGGGGCCTCGTCGGCATTGGTCCCGGTTCGTTTGGAACCATTTGTCCCAGTTCAAGCCACGAACCGGGACCAATGGTCCTCGCTCCTGGCCCACAACCATTAGTCCCGGTTCGTGGCTTGAACCGGGACAGAAGGGGGAGCTTTAGTCCCAGTTCATGCCATGAAACGGGACAAATAACTTGCCTATATATACCGCCGCGGCAGAGCACTCCACAATGCTCTGTTTTTTCAATCCGGTGAGGAGAGGGCATTTGGGTGCTCTAGTTCACCTCCTATGCACATGAGGTGTTAGATGAAATGCCCGAGCCACACTAGTTAAGCTTTCTCCTCTCGAAGCTCGACCTTGGAGCTCCATTTTTTTTAGATTTGTCTAGATTTAGGGGTCCATCGCGCCCCGTCCCCATTTTCACCGCCGTTGATCGCCCGCGCCGATCTCGTCGCCGGCACCACCGTGGTGAGCCTCTTGTTCTTATCTTCTTTCTGATATGATACTTGTCTGATTTTCTTACTTTAGATAGATATTTGTCTGATTTTCTTAATTTTGACACACATAATTATATGTAATGCACGCAAATGAACCGGCAATGGATGTATGGTGACAGACACACCTCCGAGTACATTAAGGGCATGCATATTTTTCTCGAAGTGGCTGAGGCAAACAAGCAGAATGGTTTTATGTGTTGTCCATGCACTAAATGTGGGAATACGAAGTCTTACTCTGACCGGAAAATCCTTCACACCCACCTGCTTTACAAGGGTTTCATACCACACTATAATGTTTGGACGAGGCACAGAGAAATAGGGGTTATGATGGAAGACAGCGAAGAAGAAGAGGACGATGACAACTATGTGCCCCCTGAATACGATGATGCTGCAACGGGGGGAGCTGCTGAAGATCAAGAGGAACCAGACGATGTGCCCGATGATGCTGCAACGGGGGAAGCTACTGAAGTTCAAGAGGAACCAGACGATGTGCCCGATGATGATCTCCGCCAGGTCTGCCGATGCAAGGACACAATGCGAAAGTCAAAAGGAAAAGCTGAAGTTTGATCGCATGTTAGAGGATCACAAAAAAAGTTGTACCCCAATTGTGAAGATGGCAACACAAAGCTGGGTACCATACTAGAATTGCCGCAGTGGAAGACAGAGAATGCTGTGCCTGACAAAGGATTTTAGAATCTACTGAAAATATTGAAGAAGAAGCTTCCAAAGGATAATGAATTGCCCGACAGTACGTACGCAGCAAAGAAGGTCGTATGCCCTCTAGGATTGGAGGTGCAGAAGATACATGCATGCCCTAACGACTGCATCCTCTACTGTGGTCCATACGAGGATTTGAATGCATGCCCGGTATGCGGTGCATTGCGGTATAAGATCAGATGAGATGACCCTGGTGATGTTGACGGCTGATGACCCACAAGTATAGGGGATCTATTGTAGTCCTTCCGATAAGTAAGAGTGTCGAACCCAACGAGGAGCAGAAGGAAATGATAAGCGGTTTTCAACAAGGTATTCCCTGCAAGTACTGAAATAAGTGGTAACAGATAGTTTTGTGATAAGATAAATTGTAACAAGCAACAAGTAAAAAAGTAAATAAAGTGCAGCAAGGTGGCCCAATCCTTTTTGTAGCAAAGGACAAGTCTGGACAAACTCTTATAATAGGAAAAGCGCTCCCGAGGACACATGGGAATATCGTCAAGCTAGTTTTCATCACGCTCATATGATTCGCGTTCGGTACTTTGATAATTTGATATGTGGGTGGACCAGTGCTTGGGTACTACCCTTACTTGGACAAGCATCCCACTTATGATTAACCACTATTGCAAGCATCCGCAACTAAAGTATTAAGGTAAACCTAACCATAGCATGAAACATATGGATCCAAATCAGCCCCTTACGAAGCAACACATAAACTAGGGTTTAAGCTTCTGTCACTCTAGCAACCCATCATCTACTTATTACTTCCCAATGCCTTCCTCTAGGCCCAAATAATGGTGAAGTGTTATGTAGTCGATGTTCACATAACACCACTAGAGGCTAGACAACATACATCTCATCAAAATATCGAACGAATACCAAATTCACATGACTACTAATAGCAAGACTTCTCCCTTGTCCTCAGGAACAAACGTAATTACTCACAAAGCATATTCATGTTCATAATCAGAGGGGTAATAAAGTGCATAAAGGATCTGAACATATGATCCTCCACCAAATAAACCAACTAGCATCAACTACAAGGAGTAATCAACACTACTAGCAACCTACTAGCACCAATCCCGGACTTGGAGACAAGAATTGGATACAAGAGATGAACTAGGGTTTGGAGATGAGATGGTGCTGGTGAATATGTTGATGGAGATTGCCCTCTCCCGATGAGAGGAGCGTTGGTGATGAAGATGGTGATGATTTCCCCCTCCCGGAGGGAATTGTCCCCAGCAGAACAGCTCTGCCAGAGCCCTAGATTGGTTCCGCCTCGTGGCGGCGGAGTCTCGTCCCGAAAGGTTCCCTCTTATTTTTTCTCATCGAAAGACTTCATATAGGAGAAGATGGGCGTCGGAGAGCCACCAGGGGGCCCACGAGGTAGGGGGCGCGCCCAGGGGGGCGCCCCCACCCTCGTGAGCAGGGTGTGGCCCCCCCTGGCCTTCATCTTTGGCGACGATTTTTCTTTATTTATTTTAAGGTATTTCATGGAGTTTCAGGACTTTTGGAGTTGCGTAGAATAGGCCTTCAATATTTGCTCCTTTTCCAGCCTAGAATTCCAGCTGTCGGCATTCTCCCTCTTCATGTAAACCTTGTAAAATAAGAGAATAGCCATAAGTATTGTGACATAACGTGAAATAACAGCCCATAATGCAATAATTATTGTCACAAAAGCATGATGCAAAATGGACGTATCAACTCCCCCAAGCTTAGACCTCGCTTGTCCTCAAGCAAAAAGTCGATAACAATACATATGTCCTCATGTTTAGAGGTAGAGGCGTCGGTAAAAATAAAATACGGACATGAAGGCATCATGATTATTTCCATAACAGCAACATAAATACATTTTGTCATATTATTACTTATGTTCAAGTGATGATCTTTTCACAAAGCCAAAGTATGAATCAGAAACCTTATTGATCACCAACAAATTATAACCTCAGTCATTGAAGCAATTGCAATTTATCATAACATCGGAAAGAGTCTATGTCAGAGCTTAAAAGCAAGTCCACATACTCAACTATCACTTAGTCCTTCATAATTGCTAACACTCACGCAATACTTGTGGTTACGGAGTTTTAATCGGACACAGAGAAAGATAGGGGCTTATAGTTTTGCCCCACAACCTTTTACCTCAAGGGTAATGTCAACAATAATAATTCATACTCCCCCACATCCAATTAGATATGTATATCATGTTGTTTCCAACATGCTGAGCTTGCCAAAGGATAAAATGAAAAGGAAAGGTGAAGATCACCGTGACTCTTGCATAAGGTAGAGGAAAATAATAAAAGATAGGCCCTTCGCAGAGGGAAGCAGAGGTTGTCATGCGCATTTTGGGTTGATGCACAAAATCTTAATGCAAAAGAACGTCAATTTATATTGCCCCTTGTATGTGAACCTTTATTATGCAGTCCGTCGCTTTTATTGCGTCCACAACAAGTTCGTACAAAGCTTATTTCTCTGCACTAATAAGTCATGCATATTTAGAGAGCAATTTTTATTTCTTGCACCGATGACAACTTACTTGAAGGATCTTACTCAATCCATAGGTAGATATGTTGGACTCTCATGGCAAAACTGGTTTAAGGGTATTTGGAAGCACAAGTAGTATTTCTACTTGGTGCTGAGAATTTGGCTAGCATGAGGGGAAAGGCATGCTCAACACAGTAGAGGATCCATGACAACATACTTTATCTCGGATGTAAGAAAACATAACTCATTATGTTGTCTTCCTTGTCCAACCTCAACTCGTTAGCATGTCATATTTTAATGAGTGCTCCCAATCATAAAAGATGTCAATGATAATATATCTATATGTGAAACCTCTCTTTCCTTATTACTTCCTATTAATTGCAACAATGACCAAAGCTATAATTGACAACTCCCAACAACTTTTAATCATCATACTCTTTCTATGTGAAGTCATTACTTTCAATAAGATCAATATGAACTCTTTGATTCTTTTTATTCTTTTCTTCTATTCACCCAAGACCATGGCAAAATAATCAAGCCCTTGACTCAACACTAATCTTTATTATATAGCTCACGGACTCGATTACAAAGAAGGATCATAAAGCAAAACTCAAAACTAGATCATGCCATGACTTTATTCTACTAAATCAAGATACTACTAATAGGATCGAACTAAGAAAAAGGTAAAGATAGGAGTTGTGATGGTGATACGATACCAGGGCACCTCCCCCAAGCTTGGCAGTTGCCAAGGGGAGTGCCCATACCCATGTGATTATGTCTCCTTCTTTGTTGTTGGCGGTAGAGGTGTTGTTGATGATGCAAGCTTGTCGTCCACCTTCCATGGCATAGGCTCACCATCATAGAAGGATGATCGAGTCTCCGAAATCCTCAAATCTGCAGCCAAACTCATCCTTTTGAATCTATATTCATACTCATAGTTTTGGTTTTGCAGATCATAGATTTGGGCTTGGAGGTGCTCGATCTTCTCATGTAGCTTGAAGATGGCCTCCTCGGTCTTCTTGGCATCCGACTCGTAGTTATTGGTGAACTCCGCGAGCATCTTGTGGGTAGAGTTGATTCCACGCTCCACCATCCCCTGGCACTTGAAAACTTGTTGCTCCATTGCTTCGAACCTCGACTCCATGCTTCCTGTTCCCCTTGGTCCCTCAACATCGTGGATGTGCAGCAACCCATCACGCATCTCAATGGTTTGAGGGCATCGCAGCACCTCCGCGAGGTAAGGGTTGATCACCTTCTCGAAGAACTTGTCCTTGGAAGTACTTGGGGTCGTCATGATGATCTAGACCTGTTAGAAAAACAGCTCGAAACAAGAACAGGGGAGACTTGCGTGATACGAGAGTCAAAACCTTCGGGAGAATATATAATGAATTTTAATCAACCAAAATATGTATCGTGCAAGGAAACGGAGTCCGGTGGGCACACAAGGTGCTCACGAGGTAGGGGGGCGCGCCCAGGGGGGTAGGGCGCTCCCTCCACCCTCGTGTAGGCCTCGTGTCCTCCCTGGACTGCTACTTATTTTTCTATTATTCTAAATATTCCAAAACGGAGAAATATTGCCTTAAAAATTGTTTTGGAGTCGGTTTACTTACCGTACCACATACCTATTCCTTTTCAGAGTCTGGAACGTTCTGGAAAGTGTCCTTTATGTGTTCCTTCGGGGTTAAGGTTTCAATAATATTGGTTTCAACATTTATAGGATTACCTGAGATATAGTGTTTGATCCTTTGACCGTTTACCACCTTCAGATTTGTGCATGCGAAGTTGTTGATTTTTATGGCACCAGAACGATAGACCTCTTCAATAACGTAGGGACCTTCCCATTTAGAGAGAAGTTTTCCTGCAAAAATTCTTAAACGAGAGTTGTATAGCAATACATAATCACCTACATTAGACTCACGCCTTTGTATCCTTTTGTCATGCCATCTTTTAACCTTTTCTTTAAAAAACTTGGCATTTTCATAAGCTTGGGTTCTCCATTCATCAAGTGAGCTAATATCAAATAACCTCTTCTCACCGGCAAGTTTGAAATCATAGTTGAGCTCTTCAATGTTGGGGAACATTGCGGAAAATAAAAATTTTCCTACAGTTTCACCAAGATCCATCTATGAGTTCATCTAAGCAACGAGTGATAGGAGAGAGATTGCATATACATACCACTTGTAGATCGCGTGCGAAAGCGTTCAAGAGAACGGGGTTGATGGAGTCGTACTCGTCGTGATCCAAATCACCGATGACCAAGTGCCGAACGGACAGCACATCCGCGTTCAACACACGTACGGAGCGGATGATGTCTCCTCCTTCTTGATCCAGCAAGGGGGAAGGAGAGGTTGAGGAAGAAGGCTCCAGCAGCAGCACGACGGCGTGGTGATGGTGGAGAGGCAGTACTCCGACAGGGCTTCACCAAGCACTTAGCGGAGGAGGAGAGGTGTTGGGGAGGGGAGGGGCTGCGCCTTGGATGTTGTGTGCAGCCCTCCCCTCTCCCCTCTATTCATAGGGGAAGGGGGAAGGGGGCCAGACCCCTCTAGATGAGATCTAGAGGGGGGGGGGCGGCCAAGGGAGGGGGCTTGCCCCCCAAGCAAGGGGGGCGCCCCCACTAGGGTTCCCCCCCAACCCTAGGCGCATGGGCCCAAGGGGGGGCGCCCAGCCCTCCAGGGGCTGGTTCCCTGCCCCTTGCGGCCCATGAGGCCCTCCGAGAGGGGTGGCCCCTCCCGGTGGACCCCCGGAACCCCTCCGGTGGCCCCGGTACAATACCAATATGCCCCCGAAACTTTCCGGTGTCCGTATGACAACTTCCAATATATAAATCTTTACCTCCGGACCATTCCGGAACTCCTCATGACGTCCGAGATCTCATCCGGGACTCCGAACAACATTTGGTAATCACATACAAGTCTTCCTAATAACCCTAGCGTCACCGAACCTTAAGTGTGTAGACCCTACGGGTTCGGGAGACATGCAGACATGACCGAGACGGCTCTCCGGTCAATAACCAACAGCGGGATCTGGATACCCATGTTGGCTCCCACATACTCCTCGATGATCTCATCGGATGAACCACGATGTCAAGGATTCAAACAACCCCATATACTATTCCCTTTGTTAGACGGTATGTTACTTGCCCGAGATTCGATCGTCGGTATCCCAATACCTCGTTCAATCTCGTTGCCGGCAAGTCACTTTACTCATACCGTAATGCATGATCCCGTGACCAGACACTTGGTCACTTTGAGCTCATTATGATGATGCACTACCGAGTGGGCCCAGTGATACCTCTCCGTAATACGGAGTGACAAATCCCAGTCTCGATCCGTGTCAACCCAACAAACACTTTTGCACCTTTATAGTCACCCAGTTACGTTGTGACGTTTGGTACACCCAAAGCACTCCTATGGTATCCGGGAGTTACACGATCTCATGGTCTAAGGAAAAGATACTTGACATTGGAAAAGCTCTAGCAAAACGAACTACACGATCTTGTGCTATGCTTAGGATTGGGTCTTGTCCATCACATCATTCTCCTAATGATGTGATCCCGTTGTCAACGACATCCAATGTCCATAGTCAGGAAACCATGACTATCCATTGACCAACGAGCTAGTCAACTAGAGGCTTTCTAGGGACGTATTGTGGTCTAAGTATTCACACGTGTATTACGATTTCCGGATAATACAATTATAGCATGAATAAAAGACAATTATCATGAACAAGGAAATATAATAATAATCCTTTTATTATTTCCTCTAGGGCATATTTCCAACAGTCTCCCACTTGCACTAGAGTCAATAATCTAGTTACATTCTGATGAATCGAACACCCATAGAGTTCTGGTGTTGATCATGTTTTGCTCGCGGAAGAGGTTTAGTCAACGGATCTGCAACATTCAGATCCGTATGTACTTTGCAAATATCTATGTCTCCATCTTGAACATTTTCACGGATGGAGTTGAAACGACGCTTGATGTGCCTGGTCTTCTTGTGAAACCTGGGCTCCTTGGCAAGGGCAATAGCTCCAGTGTTGTCACAGAAGAGTTTGATCGGCCCCGACGCATTGGGTATGACTCCTAGGTCGGTGATGAACTCCTTCACCCAAATTGCTTCATGCGCTGCCTCCGAGGCTGCCATGTACACCGCTTCACATGTAGATCCCGCCACGACGCTCTGCTTGCAGCTGCACCAGCTTACTGCCCCACCATTCAACATATACACGTATCCGGTTTGTGACTTAGAGTCATCCAGATCTGTGTCGAAGCTAGCGTCGACGTAACCCTTTACGACGAGCTCTTCGTCACCTCCATAAACGAGAAACATGTCCTTTGTCCTTTTCAGGTACTTCAGGATATTCTTGACCGCTGTCCAGTGTTCCTTGCCGGGATTACTTTGGTACCTTCCTACCAAACTTACGGCAAGGTTTACATCAGGTCTGGTACACAGCATGGCATACATAATAGATCCTATGGCTGAGGCATAGGGGATGACGCTCATCTCTTCTTTATCTTTTGCCGTGGTCGGGTATTGAGCCGAGCTCAATCTCACACCTTGCAATACAGGCAAGAACCCTTTCTTGGACTGATCCATTTTGAACTTCTTCAAAATCTTATCAAGGTATGTGCTTTGTGAAAGACCTATGAGGCGTCTCGATCTATCCCTATAGATTTTGATGCCTAATATGTAAGCAGCTTCTCCAAGGTCCTTCATTGAAAAACACTTATTCAAGTAGGCCTTAATGTTGTCCAAGAATTCTATATCATTTCCCATCAAAAGTATGTCATCTACATATAATATGAGAAATGCTACAGAGCTCCCACTCACTTTCTTGTAAACGCAGGCTTCTCCATAAGTCTGCATAAACCCAAACGCTTTGATCATCTCATCAAAGTGAATGTTCCAACTCCGAGATGCTTGCACCAGCCCATAAATGGATCATTGGAGCTTGCATACTTTGTTAGCATTCTTAGGATCGACAAAACATTCCGGCTACATCATATACAGCTCTTCCTTAAGATAACCGTTAAGGAATGCCGTTTTGACGTCCATCTGCCATATCTCATAATCATAGTATGCGGCAATTGCTAACATGATTCGGACGGACTTCAGCTTCGCTACGGGAGAGAAAGTCTCATCGTAGTCAATCCCTTGAACTTTCGATAACCCTTAGCAACAAGTCGAGCTTTATAGATGGTGACATTTCCATCCGCGTCCGTCTTCTTCTTAAAGATCCATTTGTTTTCTATCGCTCGTCGATCATCGGGCAAGTCAGTCAAAGTCCATACTTTGTTTTCATACATGGATTCTATCTCGGATTGCATGGCTTCTAGCCATTTGTTGGAATCTGGGCCCGCCATTGCTTCTTCATAGTTCGAAGGTTCACCGTTGTCTAACAACATGATTTCCAGGACAGGGTTGCCATACCACTCTGGTGTGGAACGTGTCCTTGTGGACCTACGAAGTTCAGTAGCAACTTGATCCGAAGTACCTTGATCATCATCATTAATTTCCTCTCCAGTCGGTGTAGGCACCACAGGAACATTTTCCTGAGCTGCACTACTTTCCGGTTCAAGAGGTAGTACTTCATCGAGTTCTACTTTCCTCCCACTTACTCCTTTCGAGAGAAACTCCTTTTCCAGAAAGGATCCGTTCTTGGCAACAAAGATCTTGCCTTCGGATCTAAGGTAGAAGGTATACCCAATGGTTTCCTTAGGGTATCCTATGAAGACGCATTTTTCCGACTTGGGTTCGAGCTTTTCAGGTTGAAGTTTCTTGACATAAGCATCGCATCCCCAAACTTTTAGAAACGACAGCTTAGGTTTCTTCCCAAACCATAATTCATACGGTGTCGTCTCAACGGATTTAGATGGTGCCCTATTTAAAGTGAATGTAGTTGTCTCTAGAGCGTATCCCCAAAATGATAGCGGTAAATCGGTAAGAGACATCATAGATCGCACCATATCCAATAGAGTGCGATTACGACGTTCGGACACACCGTTACGCTGAGGTGTTCCAGGCGGCGTGAGTTGTGAAACGATTCCACATTTCTTAAGTGTGTACCAAATTCGTGACTTAAATATTCTCCTCCATGATCTGATCGTAAGAATTTTATCTTTCGTTCATGTTGATTCTCTACCTCATTCTGAAATTCCTTGAACTTTTCAAAGGTCTCAGACTTGTGTTTCATCAAGTAGACATACCCATATCTACTCAAGTCATCTGTGAGAGTGAGAACATAACGATATCCTCCGCGAGCCTCAACGCTCATTGGACCACACACATCAGTATGTATGATTTCCAATAAGTTGGTTGCTCGCTCCATTGTTCCGGAGAACGGGGTCTTGGTCATTTTGCCCATGAGGCATGGTTCGCATGTGTCAAATGATTCATAATCGAGAGACTCTAAAAGTCCATCAGCATGGAGCTTCTTCATGCGCTTGACACCAATGTGACCAAGGCGGTAGTGCCACAAGTATGTGGGACTATCGTTATCAACTTTACATCTTTTGGTATTCACACTATGAATATGTGTAACATTACGTTCGAGATTCATTAAGAATAAACCATTGACCATCGGGGCATGACCATAAAACATATCTCTCATATAAATAGAACAACCATTATTCTCGGATTTAAATGAGTAGCCATCTCGCATCAAATGAGATCCAGATACAATGTTCATGCTCAAACTTGGCACTAAATAACAATTATTGAGGTTTAAAACTAATCCCGTAGGTAAATGTAGAGGTAGCGTGCCGACGGCGATCACATCGACCTTGGAACCATTCCCGACGCGCATCGTCACCTCGTCCTTCGCCAGTCTCCGCTTATTCCGCAGCTCCTGCTGTGAGTTACAAATATGAGCAACGGCACCGGTATCAAATACCCAGGAGTTACTACGAGTACTGGTAAGGTACACATCAATTACATGTATATCAAATATACCTTTAGTGTTGCCGGCCTTCTTGTCCGCTAAGTATTTGGGGCAGTTCCGCTTCCAGTGACCCTTCCCTTTGCAATAAAAGCACTCAGTCTCAGGCTTGGGTCCATTCTTTGACTTCTTCCCGGCAACTGGCTTACCGGGCGCGGCAACATCTTTGCCGTCCTTCTTGAAGTTCTTCTTACCCTTGCCCTTCTTGAACTTAGTGGTCTTATTGACCATCAACACTTGATGTTCTTTCTTGATTTCAACCTCTGCTGACTTCAGCATTGAAAATACTTCAGGAATGGTCTTCACCATCCCCTGCATATTGTAGTTCAACACAAAGCTCTTGTAGCTCGGTGGGAGCGACTGAAGGATTCTGTCAATGACCGCCTCGTCCGGGAGGTTGATCTCCAGCTGGGACAGGCGGTTATGCAACCCAGACATTTTGAGTATGTGCTCACTGACAGAACTGTTTTCCTCCATCTTACAACTATAGAACTTGTCGGAGACTTCATATCTCTCGACCCGGGCATGAGCTTGAAAAACCATTTTCAGCTCCTCGAACATCTCATATGCTCCATGTCGCTCAAAACGCTTTTGGAGCCCCGGTTCTAAGCTGTAAAGCATGCCGCACTGAACGAGGGAGTAATCATCAGCACGTGACTGCCAAGCGTTCATAACGTCTTGGTTCTCTGGGATGGGTGCTTCACCTAGCGGTGCTTCTAGGACATAATCTTTCTTGGCTGCTATGAGGATGATCCTCAGGTTCCGGACCCAGTCCGAATAGTTGCTGCCATCATCTTTCAGCTTGGTTTTCTCTAGGAACGCGTTGAAGTTCATGTTGACATGAGCGTTGGCCATTTGATCTACAAGACATATTTTGCAAAGACTTTAGACTAAGTTCATGATAATTAAGTTCATCTAATTAAATTATTTAATGAACTCCCACTCAGATTGACATCCCTCTAGTCATCTAAGTGTTACACGATCCGAGTCGACTAGGCCGTGTCCGATCATCACGTGAGACGGACTAGTCATCATCGTTGAACATCTCCATGTTGATCGTATCTTCCATACGACTCATGTTCGACCTTTCGGTCTCTGTGTTCCGAGGCCATGTCTGTACATGCTAGGCTCGTCAAGTTAACCCTAAGTGTTTATGCATGTGTAAAACTGTCTTACACCCGTTGTATGTGAACGTAAGGATCTATCACACCCGGTCATCACGTGGTGCTTCGAAACGACGAACTTTAGCAATGGCGCACAATTAGGGGGAACACTTTCTTGAAATTATTATAAGGGATCATCTTATTTACTACCGTCGTTCTAAGTAAACAAGATGCATAAACATAATAAACATCACATGCAATTATATAATAGTGACATGATATGGCCAATATCATATAGCTCCTTTGATCTCCATCTTCGGGGCTCCATGATCATCTTCGTACCGGCATGACACCATGATCTCCATCATCGTGTCTTCATGAAGTTGTCACGCCAACGACTACTTCTACTTCTATGGCTAATGCGTTTAGCAATAAAGTAAAGTAATTTACATGGCGTTCTTCAATGACACGCAGGTCATACAAAAATTAAAGACAACTCCTATGGCTCCTGCCAGTTGTCATACTCATCGACATGCAAGTCGTGATTCCTATTACAAGAACATGATCTCATACATCACAATATATCATTCATCATTCATCACAACTTCTGGCCATATCACATCACATGACAATTGCTGCAAAAACAAGTTAGACGTCCTCTAATTGTTGTTGCATCTTTTACGTGGCTGCAATTGGGTTCTAGCAAGAACGTTTTATTACCTACGAATAACCACAACGTGATATTGTCAACTTCTATTTACCCTTCATAAGGACCCTTTTCGTCGAATCCGCTCCAACTAAAGTGGGAGAGACAGACACCCGCTAGCCACCTTATGCAACTAGTGCATGTCAGCCGGTGGAACCTGTCTCACGTAAGCGTACGTGTAAGGTCGGTCCGGGCCTCTTCATCCCACAATACCGCTGAAGCAAAATAAGACTAGTAGCGGCAAGCAAGTTGACAAGATCTACGCCCACAACAAAATTGTGTTCTACTCGTGCTATAGAGAACTACGCATAGACCTAGCTCATGATGTCACTGTTGGGGAACGTTGCAGAAAATAAAAAATTTCCTACGGTTTCACCAAGATCCATCTATGAGTTCATCTAAGCAACGAGTGATAGGAGAGAGATTGCATCTACATACCACTTGTAGATCGCGTGCGAAAGCGTTCAAGAGAACGGGGTTGATGGAGTTGTACTCGCCGTGATCCAAATCACCGATGACCAAGTGCCGAACGGACAGCACCTCCACCTTCAACACACGTACGGAGCGGATGACGTATCCTCCTTCTTGATCCAACAAGGCGGAAGGAGAGGTTGAGGAAGAAGGCTCCAGCAGCAGCACGACGGCGTGGTGATGGTGGAGAGGCAGTACTCCGACAGGGCTTCGCCAAGCACTTAGCAGAGGAGGAGAGGTGTTGCGGAGGGGAGGGACTACGCCTTGGATGTTGTGTGAAGCCCTCCCCTCGCCCCTCTATTTATAGGGGAAGGGGGAAGGGGGCCGGCCCCCTCTAGATGAGATCTAGAGGGGGGGCGGCGGCCAAGGGAGGGGGCTTGCCCCCCAAGCAAGGGGGGCACCCCCACTAGGGTTCCCCCCAACCCTAGGCGCATGGGCCCAAGGGGGGGGCACCCAGCCCTCCAGGGGCTGGTTCCCTGCCCCTTGCGGCCCATGAGGCCCTCCGAGAGGGGTGGCCCCTCCTGGTGGACCCCCGGAACCCCTCCGGTGGCCCTGGTACAATACCGATATGCCCCCGAAACTTTCCGGTGTCCATATGACAACTTCCCATATATAAATGTTTACCTCCGGACCATTCCGGAACTCCTCGTGACGTCCAAGATCTCATCCGGGACTCCGAACAACATTCGGTAATCACATACAAGTCTTCCTAATAACCCTAGCGTCACCGAACCTTAAGTGTGTAGACCCTACGGGTTCGGGAGACATGCAGACATGACCGAGACGGCTCTCTGGTGAATAACCAACAGCGGGATCTGGATACCCATGTTGTCTCCCACATACTCCTCGATGATCTCATCGGATGAACCACGATGTCGAGGATTCAAACAACCCCGTATACTATTCCCTTTGTCAGACGGTATGTTACTTGCCCGAGATTCGATCGTCGGTATCCCAATACCTCGTTCAATCTCGTTGCCGGCAAGTCACTTTACTCATACCGTAATGCATGATCCCGTGACCAGACACTTGGTCACTTTCAGCTCATTATGATGATGCACTACCGAGTGGGCCCAGTGATACCTCTACATAATACGGAGTGACAAATCCCAGTCTCGATCCGTGTCAACCCAACAGACACTTTCGGAGATACCTGTAGTGCACCTTTATAGTCACCCAGTTACGTTGTGACGTTTGGTACACCCAAAGAACTCCTACGGTATCCGGGAGTTACACGATCTCATGGTCTAAGGAAAAGATACTTGACATTGGAAAAGCTCTAGCAAAACGAACTACACGATCTTGTGCTATGCTTAGGATTGGGTCTTGTCCATCACATCATTCTCCTAATGATGTGATCCCGTTGTCAACGACATCCAATGTCCATAGTCAGGAAACCATGACTATCCGTTGACCAACGAGCTAGTCAACTAGAGGCTTTCTAGGGACGTATTGTAGTCTAAGTATTCACACGTGTATTACGATTTCCGGATAATACAATTATAGCATGAATAAAAGACAACCATCATGAACAAAGAAATATAATAATAATCCTTTTATTATTTCCTCTAGGGCATATTTCCAATATTTAATAGCCCAATATGCCTTATGTTCTAGTTCGAGAGGTAAGTGACAAGCTTTTCCATAGACCATTTTGTACGGAAACATACCCATAGGATTTTTATATGCAGTTCTATAGGCCCATAATGCATCATCAAGTTTCTTGGACCAATTCTTTCTAGACCTATTAACAGTCTTTTGCAAAATTAATTTGAGCTCTCTATTGCTCAACTCTACTTGACCACTGGACTGCGGGTGATAAGGAGATGCAATCCTATGATTAACGTCATATTTAGCAAGCATCTTATGGAAAGCACCATGAATAAAGTGTGAACCACCATCAGTCATTAAATATCTAGGGACTCCAAACCTCGGAAAAGTAACTTCCTTAAGCATTTTAATAGAAGTGTTATGATCAGCACTACTAGTTGGAATAGCTTCTACCCACTTAGTAACATAATCAACAGCAACTAAAATATGTGTGTATCCATTAGAGGCAGGAAAAGGTCCCATATAATCAAAGCCCCAAACATCAAATGGTTCAATAACAAGTGAATAATTCATAGGCATTTCTTGACGTCTACTAATATTACCAATCCTTTGACATTCATCGCAAGACAAAACAAACTTACGGGCATCCTTAAAGAGAGTAGGCCAATAAAAAGCAGATTGCAATACCTTATGTGCAGTTTTATCTCTAGCATGGTGTCCTCCATAAGCTTCAGAGTGACACTTGCGTAGGATCTGTTCCTGTTCATGCTCAGGTACACAACGTCTAATGACACCATCTACTCCTTCTTTATAAAGATGTGGGTCATCCCAAAAGTAATGTCGCAAGTCATAGAAAAACTTTTTCTTTTGTTGGTATGTGAAGCTAGGTGGTATAAATTTAGCAACAATATAATTAGCATAATCAGCATACCATGGAGTGCTACGAGAAGTGCTTATGACATTTAATTGCTCATCAGGGAAGCTATCATCAATAGGTGGTGGGTCATCAAGAACATCCTCTAACCTAGACAAGTTATCTGCAACGGGGTTCTCAGCTCCTTTTCTATCAACAATATGTAAATCAAATTCTTGCAGCAGGAGAACCCATCTAATGAGTCTAGGTTTTGCATCCTTCTTTTCCATAAGATATTTAATAGCAGCATGATCAGTGTGAATAGTTACTTTAGAATCAACAATATAAGGTCTAAACTTATCACAAGCAAACACAATTGCTAAAAGTTCCTTTTCGGTAGTAGCATAATTTCTTTGAGCATTGTTTAGAGTCTTACTAGCATAATGGATAAAATTTAATTTCTTATCAACTCTTTGCCCTAGAATAGCACCTACAGCATAATCACTAGCATCACACATAATTTCAAAGGGTAAATTCCAATCAGGTGGCTGAACAACAGGTGCAGAGACTAATGCTTTCTTAAGTATTTCAAATGCTTCTACACAATCATCATCAAATACAAATGGTACATCTTTTTGTAATAAATTAGTCAGAGGCTGAGATATTTTTGGGAAGTCCTTAATGAACCTCTTATAAAATCCGGCGTGACCAAGGAAACTTCTTATACCTTTGATGTCCTTGGGACATGGCATCTTTTCAATAGCATCAACCTTGGCTTTATCAACTTCAATACCTCTTTCAGAAACTTTGTGCCCCAAGACAATACCTTCATTAACCATAAAGTGGCACTTTTGCCAATTCAAGACAAGATTAGTTTCTTCACATCTCTGCAAAACTCGATCAAGATTGCTCAAGCAATCATCAAAAGAGGAACCATAGACGGAAAAAATCGTCCATGAAAACCTCACAAATTTTTCGCAAAAGTCGGAGAATATAGCCATCATGCATCTTTGAAAGGTAGTAGATGCATTACATAAACCGAAAAGGCATACGTCTATAAGCAAAAGTACCAAAAGGGCATGTAAAAGTAGTCTTTGATTGGTCCTTAGCTGACACAGGTATTTGAGAGAAACCAGAATAACCATCTAGAAAGCAGTAATGTGTATGTTTGCATAATCTTTCTAGCATTTGATCAATAAAAGGTAAGGGGTAATGATCTTTCTTAGTAGCTTTATTTAATTTGTGAAAATCAATTACCATCCTATAGCCTGTGATAATTCTTTGTGGAATTAACTCATCTTTATCATTAGGGACAACAGTAATACCTCCCATCTTAGGGACACAATGGACAGGACTTACCCACTCACTATCAGCAACGGGATAAATTATACCTGCCCCCAGAAGCTTGAGTATTTCTTTTCTTACCACTTCTTTCATTTTAGGATTCAAACGTCGTTGAGGATCACAAACTGGTTTGGCATCCGCTTCCAAATTTATTTTATGTTGACATAGAGTGGGACTGATGCCCTTAAGATCATCCAGAGTATATCCAATAGCGGCATGGTGCTTCTTCAGAGTTTTCAATAATCTTTCTTCTTCATGCTCTGAAAGGTTAGCGCTAATAATGACAGGATATATTTTCTTTTCATCAAGATAAGCATATTTAAGATTATCAGGCAACGGTTTAAGCTCAAAGACGGGATCACCCTTGGGTGGAGGAGGATCCCCTAGGATTTCAATAGGCAAATTGTGTTGCAGAATAGGTTCCTGTTTAAAGAATACTTCATCTATTTCCCTTCTTTCATTCATGAACATATCATTTTCATGGTCTAGCAAATACTGTTCTAAAGGATCACTAGGAGGTACGGCAATGGAAGCAAGACCAATAATTTCATCCTTACTAGGCAATTCCTCCTCACGATGTTGCTTACTAAATTTAGAGAAATTAAACTCATGAACCATATCATCCAAGCCAATAGTAACAACATTTTTTCGCAGTCTATCTTAGCATTAACAGTATTCAAGAAGGGCCTACCAAATATAATGGAACAAAAGCTATCTTGTGGAGAACCAAGAACAAGAAAATCAGCGGGATATTTGGTTTTTCCACACAAGACTTCAACATCTCTAACAATTCCCACTGGAGAAATAGTATCTCTATTGGCAAGTTTAATTGTAACATCAATACCTTCTAACTCAGCAGGTGCAATATCATGCATAATTTCTTTGTATAAGTCAATGGGTATAACACTAGCACTAGCACCCATATCACACAAGCCATGATAACAATGATCTCCTATTTTAACAGAAATAACGGGCACACCTACCACAGGTCTATGTTTATCTTTATCACAAGGTTTAGCCATTCTAGCAGTTTCACCCTGGAATTGAATAACATGCTCATCGATATTATCAGACAAGAGATCTGTAACAATAGCAATATTAGGTTCTACTTTGACTTGCTCAGGAGGTATATAAGTTCTAATATTGCTTTTACGAACAACAGTTGAAGCTTTAGCATGATCCTTCATTCTAACAGGGAAAGGTGGTTTCTCAACATAAGAAGTGGGAATGATAGGATCATTATAAGTGACAATCTTTTCTTCAACTTTAATAGGTGCAGCTACTTTTACTTCTATGGGAGGATGATATTTAAACCACTTTTCCTTGGGGAGATCAACATAAGTAGCAAAAGATTCACAGAAAGAAGCTACTATCTCAGAGTCAAGTCCATATTTAGTGCTAAACTTACGGAAAATATCGGTATCCATAAAAGATTTAACACAATCAAACTTAGGTGTCATACCTGACTCCTTACCTTCGTCGAGGTCCCAATCTTCAGAGTTGCGTTTAATTCTATCCAATAAATTCCATCTGAATTCAATAGTCTTCATCATAAAAGAGCCAGCACAAGAAGTATCGAGCATGGTGCGATTGTTATCAGAAAGCCGAGCATAAAAACTTTACATAATTACTTATTTTGTGAGCTCATGATTGGGGCATGAATATAACATTGATTTAAGCCTCCCCCAAGCTTGAGCGATGCTTTCTCCTTCGCGAGGCCAAAAATTATATATATACTTGCGATCACGATGAACAAGATGCATAGGATAATACTTTTGATGAAATTCCAACTTCAATCTTTTATAGTTCCAGGACCTCGTATCATCACATAGCCTATACCATGTCAATGCGTCTCCCTTCAAAGATAAAGGGAAAGCCTTCTTCTTAACAACCCATCGGGTATACCTGCAAGCTTAAATAGTCCACAAATATCATCCACATAGCGTAGATGTTCATCATGATGCTTTGTTCCATCTCCTGTAAAAGTGTTAGCTAGCAGTTTTTCCATCAAACCCGAAGGAATCTCAAAAGGAGTTTCATTTTCAATAGGTTCAGTAGGTTGAGTAGGTTGAGGAGCAACTCTTTGCTCTACTGGACGGGGTGAAGATACCCCGAACAAGCCCCTCAGACAATTACTTTCCATAGTAACAAGTGACAGAAAATTTCAGCACACTAAATAAATTTTCCTTACCAAATTCCACCTACCAAAGGCGCTTCACTCCCCGGCAACGGCGCCAGAAAAGAGTCTTGATGACCCACAAGTATAGGGGATCTATCGTAGTCCTTTCGATAAGTAAGAGTGTTGAACCCAACGAGGAGCAGAAGGAAATGATAAGCGGTTTTCAACAAGGTATTCTCTGCAAGTACTGAAATAAGTGGTAACAGATAGTTTTGTGATAGATAAATTGTAACGAGCAACAAGTAACAAAAGTAAATAAAGTGCAACAAGGTGACCCAATCCTTTTTGTAGCAAAGGACAAGCCTGGACAAACTCTTATAATAGGAAAAGCGCTCCCAAGGACACATGGGAATATCGTCAAGCTAGTTTTCATCACGCTCATATGATTCGCGTTCGGTACTTTGATAATTTGATATGTGGGTGGACCGGTGCTTGGGTACTGCCCTTACTTGGACAAGCATCCCACTTATGATTAACCTCTATTGCAAGCATCCACAACTACAACAAAAGTATTAAGGTAAACCTAACCATAGCATGAAACATATGGATCCAAATCAGCCCCTTACGAAGCAACGCATAAACTATGGTTTAAGCTTCTGCCACTCTAGCAACCCATCATCTACTTATTACTTCCCAATGCCTTCCTCTAGGCCCAAATAATGGTGAAGTGTTATGTAGTCGACGTTCACATAACACCACTAGAGGCTAGACAACATACATCTCATCAAAATATCGAACGAATACCAAATTCACATGACTACTAATAGCAAGACTTCTCCCTTGTCCTCAGGAACAAACGTAATTACTCACAAAGCATATTCATGTTCATAATCAGAGGGGTAATAAAGTGCATAAAGGATCTGAACATATGATCATCCACCAAATAAACCAACTAGCATCAACTACAAGGAGTAATCAACACTACTAGCAACCTACTAGCACCAATCCCGGACTTGGAGACAAGAATTGGATACAAGAGATGAACTAGGGTTTGGAGATGAGATGGTGCTGGTGAAGATGTTGATGGAGATTGCCCTCTCCCGATGAGAGGAGCGTTGGTGATGACGATGGTGATGATTTCCCCCTCCCGGAGGGAATTGTCCCGGCAGAACAGCTCTGCCAGAGCCCTAGATTGGTTCCGCCAAGGTTTCGCCTCGTGGCGGCGGAGTCTCGTCCCGAAAGGTTCCCTCTTATTTTTTTCTCATTGAAAGACTTCATATAGGAGAAGATGGGCGTCGGAGAGCCACCAGGGGGCCCACGAGGTAGGGGGGCACGCCCAGGGGGGCGCCCCCCACCCTCGTGAGCAGGGTGTGGGCCCCCTGGCCTTCATCTTTGGCGACGATTTTTATTTATTTATTTTAAGGTATTTCGTGGAGTTTCAGGACTTTTGGAGTTGCGTAGAATAGGCCTTCAATATTTGCTCCTTTTCCAGCCCAGAATTCTAGCTGCCGGCATTCTCAGTCTTCATGTAAACCTTGTAAAATAAGAGAGAATAGCCATAATTATTGTGACATAACGTGAAATAACAGCCCATAATGCAATAAATATTGTCACAAAAGCATGATGCAAAATGGACGTATCAACGGCGAGCCCTGTGGGAAGAGAGTTCCTGCGAAGGTGATGTGGTATGCTCCTAGAATACCACGGTTGAAATGACTGTTCAGAAACAAAGAGCATGCCAAGTTGATGCGATGGTATAGTGAGAACCGTAAAAAAGACGAGAAGTTGAGAGCACTCGCTGATGGGTCGCAGTGGAGAAAAATCAAGAGAGAGTACTGGGCTGAGTTTGCACGTGACCCAAGGAACGTATGGTTTGGTTTAAGCGCGGATGGCATTAATCCTTTCGGGGAGCAGAGCAGCAATCACAGCACCTGGCCCGTGACTCTATGTATGTATAACCATCCTCCTTGAATGTGCATGAAGCAGAAGTTCATTATGATGCCAGTTCTCATCCAAGGCCCTAAGCAACCCGACAACGAAATTGATGTGTACCTAAGGCCATTAGTTGAAGAAGTTTTACAACTGTGGAATGGAAACGGTGTATGTGCGTGGGATGAGCACAAACATGAGGAATTTAACCTGCACGCGTTGCTCTTTGTAACCATCAACAATTGGCCTGCTCTCAGTAAACTTTCAGGACAGACAAACAAGGGATACCACGCATGCACGCATTGTTTAGCTGAGACCGAAAGTATATACCTGGGAAGCTGCAGGAAGAATGTGTACCTGGGCCATCGTCGATTTCTTCCGACCAACCATCAATGTCGAAAGAAAGGCAAGCATTTCAAAGGCGAGGCAGATCACCGGAAGAAGCCCGCCATGCGTACCGGTGATCACGTACTTTCTATGGTCAATGATTTACACGTGATCTTTGGAAAGGGTCCCGGCGGACTAGCTGTTCCGAGTGACGTTGGGGGATACGCACCCATGTGGAAGAAGAAATCTATATTTTGGGACCTACCCTACTAGAAAGACCTAGAGGTCCACTCTTTGATTGACGTGATGCACGTGACAAAGAACTTTTGCGTGAACCTGCTAGGCTTCTTGGGCGTGTACGGGAAGACAAAAGATACAGCTGAGGCACGGGAGGAACTGCAATGTTTGCACGAAAAAGACGGCATGCCTCCAAAGCAGTATAAAGGTCCTGCCAGCTACGCTCTTACCAAAGAAGAGAAGGAAATCTTCTTTGAATGACTGCTTAGTATGAAGGTCCTGACTGGCTTCTCGTCGAATATAAAGGGAATAATAAATATGGTAGAGAAAAAGTTTCAGAACCTAAAGTCTCATGACTGCCACGTGATTATGACGCAACTGCTTCTGGTTGCATTAAGGGGGCTTCTACCGGAAAACGTCCAATTAGCCATTGTGAAGCTATGTGCATTCCTCAATGCAATCTCTCAGAAGGTGATCGATCCAGAAATCATACCAATGCTAAGGAGTGATGTGGTGCAATGTCTTGTCAGTTTCGAGCTGGTGTTCCCACCATCCTTCTTCAATATCATGACGCACGTCCTAGTTCATCTAGTTGACGAGATTGTCATTCTGGGCCCCGTATTTCTACACAATATGTACCCCTTTGAGAGGTTCATGGGAGTCCTAAAGAAATATGTCTGTAACCGCGCTAGGCCAGAAGGAAGCATCTCCATGGGCCATCAAACAGAGGATGTCATTGGGTTTTGTGTTGACTTCATTCCTGACCCGAAGAAGATAGGTCTCCCTAAATCGCGGTATGAGGGGAGACTGACTGGAAAAGGCATGCTTGGAGGGGAGACAATAATGTGCAGGGACGGATATTCTTGGTCTCAAGCACACTGCACAGTTCTACAGAACTCTACCTTGGTGACCCCTTATGTCGATGAACACAAGAACAGTCTGTGCTCCAAACACTCGGAGCAGTGCGACGACTGGATTACATGTGAACACATCAGGACTTTCAGCAGTTGGTTGGAAACACGTCTCAGAGATGAAAACACTGTTTGTGATGAGTTGTACTCATTGTCCAGGGGACCATCTTCGACTGTTATGATTTGGAAAGGATACGAGATAAATGGGAATACATTTTACAGGATCGCCCAAGATCAAAAGAGCACCAACCAAAACAGCGGTGTCCGCTTTGATGCAGCCACCGAGAGGAGAAATGACACATATTATGGTTACATAGTGGAAATATGGGAACTTGACTACGGAGTAGATTTTAAGGTCCCTTTATTTAAATGCAAATGGGTCAATCTATCAGGAGGCGGGGTACATGTAGACCCATAGTACGGAATGACAACAGTGGATCTGAACAATCTTTGGTACACTGACGAACCGTTCGTCCTAGTCAATGATGTGGCACAGGTTATCTATGTGAAGGACATATCTACCAAACCGAGAAAAAGAAAAAATAAGGAAGCGAATACATCATACGATGAGCCAAAGCGCCACATAGTTCTTTCAGGAAAAAGGGACATCATGGGAGTGGAGGGCAAGACAGACATGTTCAAAGATTATGAAAAGTTTCATGAAATTCCTCCCTTCAAAGTCAAGGCTGACCCAGGCATCCTGATAAATGATGAAGATTATCCATGGTTACAGCGCAATAAGGAAAGGACACAAGCGAAGAAGAAGTGAAGACTTTGTCCACAACTATTATGATGATACCATGCCAACTTTCAACCTTTTCGTAGTTCATTTGAAATGCCTGTTGTAACAAACAAGTTTCCATATGAAATCTTGATACTTTGAAAGAGATTGTCCGTTTTGTACATGAAGTGCATCCGGTTTTTGCCGTAACCCTCTCAACTTTCTTGCACATGCTATGTGGATGAAATGATGATACCATGCCAACTTCCAACCTTTTCAGAGTTCATTTGAAATGCTTTTCAATTTCAAGGTCTTATAGCTCAAAAAAACCAGTAAATGTTTTATAAAACTCTCAACTTTCTTGCACATGCTATGTGGATGAAATGATGATACATGGCCAACTTCCAACCTTTTCAGAGTTCATTTGAAATGCTTTTCAATTTCAAGGTCTTATAGCTCAAAAAAACCCAGTAAATGCTTTTATAAAACTCTAATAGCAAAAGGAGTCGAGTAAAAAGCTTTTATAAACCTCTAGTATTTTTTAAACTAAAATTATATAAAATTTATGCAACTAAAATTATCAAAGTATTTTCTGTTCAAAACATGAAAAGCAGAAATAATTATCATAAAGAATTTTTTGTTAGAAACTTTAGTAGCAAAAAGAATTGTCATAAAGTTTTCTTGATAGAAACTAAAATAACAAAATCTATTTTTCAATATAATGATAAAACACAGTAATATTAAATAGCAGGAAAAAGAATCACTTCAAATATATTTTTAGTTGCTTAAGGATTATAATTATTCAAATTTGGAAATTAATGGAGTAACACAAAGATTATAATTATTCTGAGCTAAAAGAAAAAAAATAAAGAAAAAATCAAAAGAAAATAAATAATTCAAAGCAAAAAATAAAACAAAAAAATAAAAAAAGTGCCACCTAAAGGGCTACCACGGCCTGAATCCGACTAGAAACCCAACAATGGGCCAGGATTCAGGCCCGCAATAGGCCCAATAGGCCCACACGCACATATAGTACGTTTAGGCCCGTAAGCCTGCATTTGAGAGGAGCTCGAGAGGGCAGCGGGACTGGGGCTTATAAACCACTCTCGACCTCCCTCAGCTAGCGAGGTAGGACTAAACTTTCGTGCCGCAATGCGGGCAGCACAGGGCCTTTAGTCCCGGTTGGTGGCACCAACTGGGACTAAAGGGGGGGGCATTGGTACCGGTTGGTGCACCGGTACCAATGCCCCCCCTTTAGTCCCGGTTGGTGCCTCCAACCGGGACCAAAGGCCTCTGCTTCCCGCCCTTTGGGCTGCTAAAAAGAGGCCTTTGGTCCCGGTTGGTGGCACCAACCGGGACTAAAGGGGGAATTGGTCCCGGTTGGTGCCATGAATCAAGACCAATGCTCTGCCTATATAAGCAGCACTCGTGAAAATTTGGTTCAGTTCATTCTTCCCCGCCGCCCGACGCCGCCAGGCTGCCCGCCTGTCTCCGCCTCGCCATCGCGTCGTCGCCCCACGTCGTCCCGCACCGTCCCACGCCGCCCCGACGCCGTCGCTGCCCCCCGCCCCGCGCCCCATGCCCCGCGATGCCGCCGGCCCCTGCCCGTCGCCGCCCCGCCCCGCCCCGTGCCGCACCTCACCATCGACCGCCGGCCCCTGCCCCTCACGCACCGTCGCCGTCGCCGTCGTCGTCCCCTGCTCGTCGCCCTCCCCTGCTTGTCGCCCTCGGCGCCCCTCATGCCGTTGCCATCCCGTGAGCAAATTTTTTGCTAATTTAATTTGATGTTTGTAGTAGTTAATTTAGATGTGTAGTTAGTTGAGTTAGATTTTGTTAGATTTTTTTAGATTTTTTTGTAGTTCATAGATTTTTTCGTTAGATGTGTAGTTCATAGATTTTTCTGTTAGATTTTTTTTTCATATTGTGTAATTAATTTGTTCTTATTGTGTTAGATTTTTTTTCTGTTAATAGATTTTTTTGGTGATATTATTGTTGAATATGCATGTTTGTATGTTCATATATATGCAAAGATCGAATATTTCAAATTTTTATGATTTTTTTCTGTTGTAATTTTGTTCATAGAATTTTAATGATTTTTTTGTTCATAGTATTTTCTTTGTCAATTTATGTATATGTTCATATTGTCTATGTATAGGAAAATTGTGCATGATCAAAGTTATTTATGAATATGTTCATATTTAGAATAGAGGAAAAAGGAAAAAAATAACAAGAGAAAGTGTTTAATATAATTAGTTAGAAAAATAATAGAACTATAGTTAAACTAGTTTATTTTTGGTAAGTACTACTTTATTTTATTTATAGTAAGTGCTTCATATGTAGTTGAACTAGCAAGTTGATTTAATAAACTACTTTATTTTACTATATATAGAAGTAGTTTATTTTTAGTAAGTACTACTTTATTTATTTATAGTAAGTGCTTAGTAGTTGAACTAGTTGATTTAATTAATAAAACTACTTTATTTAACTATATATAGAAGTAGTTCCCGCATCAACGTCGACGATGCCTATCCCGCATCCTCGTCGTCGTCGACTCGGTGGTGGAGGCCTGCTTGATCAGGGCCATATTCGGGACTGGGCTCCGCCGGGCTGGTATTGGGAGGTGCTACCTTCCGGGGGACGTAGGTTGGTGAGGAGGCAGTCCGTTGTTGACCCGATCCTTGTTTGGTGGCGGTCGCGTAGGCCAGTGATGGTGCCGAGGCTTCCGGACACCACAGAGGTGGTATGTCACCGTGTCAACGAGGAGGACGAGCACGTCCGTCGCTACATGGTTTCATTGGAGGGCAGGTTCGACAATACCTGGCAGGTTCTTCAGGGATCTCACTGGAGCTATGATCCTATGATGGTTCCTTATCTTTGGGTGTCCACCGCCCACGACGATACCCGTCGGGGGCTACGGTTCTATCTTTATTAGCGATGCTATATATATGATAGTATTCGAGGAGTATTAGTGATAATATTCGACGATGTACAGACACAAGAGATGATGTATTTTTTGTTATAATTGAATGCATGCTAATTTGAATACTACTTTATTTTATGATTTGGTTTTGCTTATTGAATTCTCATATTGGAAAAGTACTCCTACTTTGAATGCTAAAATTGAAGAGCACTCTACGCAGAAATCTAGGAGCCGCCTCCTTCACCCACGCCGTCGTGGGGGTAGCTTCTGCTTCATTCCCGTGTGCTAGACAATTTAGTGTAATAATGCACTCGGGAATGAAAGGAGGAGCTACCATCACCGATAGTCAACCCGTGATTAATAATAATGATCTAATTTAGGTTTTTTAGTACATATATTTAATTTTATAAGTTTAATATTTGAATTATGAACATAGGCCGGAAATGTCATACTCGGACGACGAAAACCGCCCGGGGGAGTGCGACTGGTGCCACGACGACCGAGGTATGTGCGACAGGTTCCTTGAGCTAGACGAAGATCGGCGCTTCAGCATTAAGCTCGAGGAGACTTTCGATGTTCATACGGTACGCAACGACGACAATAGTTTTTTTTCGTAATTGAGCACGACTTCAACTATTTTAACGTGTATTTTTCATCTTTTCCAATTCGACTAGCTTATCTCATGCTATGCAAGACGCTATATCTTGGAGAGGATAGATTTTGAAGACCATGAAAGTATGGAAACCAAAAAAATTCACCTAAGGACCCATCATGGTGTGGATTTTGAAGTAAAGTTGTACAATGCTGAGAGTGTAACCCATTTTGGTTGCAAAAATTGGGAAGCACTATGCAAGATGTATGGTTTGGATGAGGGTATACTTGTCACCATGGATCTTAGTGATCCTATAATCGAGCAAGACAATATGGACATTTGGGTCCTTGTGGATACACCTCCAATTATTTCCCTATGTGAGCTTAACATAGTTATTAAGTAATTTATATTGTTTATTTTAAAATAGTTGACAGCTTATTTTCATTCTTCAAAGAATGTGCGGAAGATGGTAGACAAAACCCACTACACCGATGGCTCCGAATTGACTTATAAGGAGAAAAATCATCTGATCGCATTTTGTACTGACCTTGAGAATTACAATGTCTACAATCGAACTCCTCAACATTATGGTCAATACGTGCCACTAGTGCACGTGTTGAACTACGGTAACTACTATGGAGATACCCTGGTAAGATTTTTTACTATTACTACATCCGTGCATCTTTTTGCATACTTCTAAAACTAGTACATCATTGCTAACTACGAAGTTATTACTATGTTTGTCAACAGATAATCCCGAATGATTGTATGCCTCATCTGATGTATACGCATGGTCGCCTTAATGTTTTGAACACACAACCAGGTCGTCCTACGAATCTCAACTGTCCATTCCGGATTCTAAAAGAAGTGGAGACATGACAATCAAAGAATGGAAAAAATGTATGGACAGTCGTAAGGAGCTTCTTGGAAGCAAAAGGAAGCGAAGCGCAAGAATTGGAGACAGGATGATCTCCATTCTTCATAATGGAGAGTCGGGGTCTATATTGTTTTATGCTATTTTATTTTAAGTGTGTTTAGGTCCTACCTGATACTGATGATGTGCTAAGAACAATTATGTAGGGTTGCGTTCGATGACTATGAGTATGATGATCGTATGACTTGTTATTAATAATGAGTAGAAGTTGTATGATGATGCATGATTAGTAGGACTTGTTATTATATATGATGATGTATGATGCGAGCATGAAGAGTTATTATATATCAGCGGGTGAAATGAACATAGCAGTAGCGTTGGTAAACCAAGCACGAAGAAAAGAGAGGTTCTCTCTATTAGCTAGCTAATAACAACCTAAATTATCCTCCAAAACCCCTAAACCAGCCACTTAAAAAAATCAGCTGCAGCCAGCTTCTGACGCGTGGATGCCCTTTGGTTCTGGTTTATGTTACCAACCGGGACCAAAGGCCCCCCTGCCTGGGCTGCCCGCAGCGGCCACATGGATGCCCATCTATCTCGGTTCATGTAAGAACCGGGACTAAAGGGGGAGGCATTAGTAATGACCTATTAGTCCCGGTTCAAGAACCGGGACTAAAGGCCCTTACGAATCAGGACAAATGTCCTGTTTTCTACTAGTGAATGCATATCCTTCTTATCAACTTGAGACAATATTAATTTGATAGCTACATCTTTCTTCCTCGAAATCTTTTCATTGATTCACTCCTTTTCCGCGTAGAAGGGAAATGTAAGAAGCCAATTGATCCCACTCCTTACTCCTCATGCTGAGAAATCTGTTATGCATTTCTCACTGGGCTCAAGTGGCATGCCACTGAAATTTGTAGGAAATTCACAGTCTTATCTGAAAATCCACATGATAGTGAGGCTTGACTATTTTTAAGTTAGAGGGTATGCACATATTGCTCTGTCATCAGGTTCAACGTGTTTTTTCAATCCAAAGGGCGTGTCCTTCTCATTTGTGTGATTCACGTGTTATGAACTTCTAAAAAGATGACGCAGATGGATTTTCCTTTTCATAATAAGATAGCAAAATAAAATAGAACTACGAATCAGGACCACCAACTGGTCCACATTTCTCTTACTTCATCACAATTCACACATGCCAGCCTTTTATCCCATGTCGTTCTCATAATATATAAGAACGCACGAATCAATTAATCCATCGGCATCAAAATATATTTTGCTTGCCGAACTAGTTAAAGCACACAAAAAAGTGTTGTTATCGGAAAAAAATTGGTGTGTGTGCGCGCGTAGGGAGGCACTCCATACTGCACATGAATCTTCCCTCGAGCTTGTCGTTATTTCCTGGTGAACCAACTCAATAATTTAAGCGTATGGTCATTTCCTACCAAACAAGGGATCATGAGATGTACTACATGCGTGCGGCTATTATGGGAAAATCTCTTAGCATGGACTTGAAACGGTTCCTATGCAATAGAAGCAAGCCGGCATTACCTCCACAAAACATCCACTTTGAGCAACCAGGCTTCACGATCAGTTGCACTTTTTTTTTTCCAATTTAGCATAGCATACGTCGTTTTCTGATAAAAATAAAGCCTGCCTCCCACTCGTACCGAACACTATATCTGAAACTCTGCATGTTTCTGGATTTTCTCTACTATGCGATATGTGGAGCATTCGTAATACGTAGCAAATTCAGATTAGCACTCCTAGCGACCACTTCCTTTTTTTTTTCTTTTGCTTTTTTGGCTGGGAACCAACACTTTCTTCAGTTATATCTGTTCAGCGCTGCTATACACACATGCATGGTGATGCAATGCACAATTCAGACGTGGCAGTGTTGAGTATGTATTTTGTACTGCACGTGTATTGGAGTTATAGCTCACCTCCTAGTCTTGTATAATTGAGGTCGAGGCCTTCCCTTGTATTATATATACGTGCATCAGCACCCATGAGTACAATAATCATTGTATTGGCAAAACATCTCTTCTACATGGTATCTATCGCAAGTCGATCCTAACCCTAGCCACCGTCGCCGCCGCACCTCCATCGCGCCGCCGCCGCCGCTCCATCCACCCGCCGCCGCCACTGCCGGTTCTCTCCGGCCGCCGCCGCCGCCGGCTGCCGCCGCTTTCCGCTGCACCCGCCTCCGCCGCTGCACCCAGCCGCCGCCGCCTTTTGCCGCCGCCGCTGGTCCGTGCCGCCGCCGCCGCTCATCCCTATCGCCGCCGCCGCACCCAGCCGCCGCCACCTCTCGCCGCCGCCGCTGGTCCATGCCGCCGCCGCCGCTCATCCTATCGCTGCCGCCGCCGCACCCAGCCGCCGCCGCTGGTCCGTGCCGCCGCCGTCCTTCCCCAAACGCCACCGCCGCCGCTGCAATGTCTTCTGCCGCGTCATCTCTCTTCGGCTACATGTACGCAGACGCGCCGGTCTTCTTCAGCCACATGCAGCCGGCCCCTCCAATGGCCGGCGACCATGCTCCGCCCGCCCCGTCGATAGATTCTTCGGCTACGTCGGGTGTTACCCGTTCCCGTCACCCACGCCTTCCCAGCAGCAACTGCAAGCAGGAGGGGGCCGACGCACCCGGCGTGGCGGTCGCCGTCGCCGCCTGCAGCAGCAGCCTGTCCAGGGAGCCGAGGGGGCGCCGCACTACCAGCAGGCTCTTCCCGTGGGCCACCAGGGGTTCCTCGGCGCGCCTTACCAGTCGACCGACGCCGGCTACGGCGCCCTCCTTGCGCCGCCGCCCCTCGGTGGTCATGGTCCGCCCGCCCCGGGCCGCCATACGGGGGACTTCCGCCGCCGCCGGTACCTGTGCCATGGGACCCCACCCTCCTCGCCGCCTAGCACTCCGTGGCGTCGCCGAGTAGCTCCATTGGTGGAGGCGACTGGTACATGGACTCAGGTGCTACTGCGCACATGACAGGTCATCCCGGTAACCTCACCTCCTCCACTCCCGTTCACACACCCACTCGTATCACCGTCGGAAACGGCTCCTCCTTACCTATTACTCATATCGGTAGCACTAGTTTTCCCTCCACTTCCACACCCATCACTATGTCTAATGTTCTTGTTTCACCTGAATTAGTCACGAACCTAGTTTCAGTTCGTCGTCTTACTCGTGAAAACCCACTTACTGTTGAATTTGACGGTGTTGGCTTTTCTGTGAAAGACGCCCGTACCCGGATGGTCCTTCACCGGTGTGACAGTCCCGATGAGCTCTACCCCGTGCACGCCGGCGCCTCCACCTCCACACCCGTCACCCTTGCCGCCGGCGTTGACCTTTGGCACGCCCGCTTGGGTCACCCCAACCACACCGTTTTACGTCAAATTCTTAGGAGTTTCTCTTTCTCATGTAATAAGCTAGCCGAGCACTCTTGTGAGGCTTGTCGCTTAGGCAAGCACGTTTGTCTTCCCTTTAGTGCGTCTTCTTCAGTTTCCACTTTTCCGTTTCAATTACTTCATAGTGACGTTTGGACATATCCTGTTGCGAGTAACACGGGCTATCTATACTACTTGGTGATTTTAGATGATTATTCTCATTATGTGTGAACTTTTCCCCTTCGTCGTAAATCCGATGCTTTAGCCACACTCACTGCCTTTTATTCCTATGTCACCACCCAATTCGGTCGCCCCATACTCGCACTCCAGACGGATAACGGAAAAGAGTTTGACAACGTTGCTCTCCGCACGCTTCTCGCCTCTCACGGCACCATCTTTCGTCTGACCTGTCCATACACTTCACATCAGAACGGCCGCGCCGAGCGCATTCTCCGCACTCTTAATGATTGCATTCGCACGTTACTCTTTCACTCTAACGTGCCCGCTTGGTTTTGGCCCGATGCTCTCACCACCGCCACTCTCCTAGTTAACATTCGTCCTTGTTGCCCTCGGGGGAACTACGCCCCTCACCACCTTCTCTTCGGCACACCATCGTCCTATGATGGTATCCGCATCTTCGGGTGTCTCTGTTATCCTAACACCGCGTCCACCATGCCACACAAGCTCGCACCACGATCCGTCCCATGCGTCTTCATTGGCTACCCTCCTAACACCAAAGGTTACCGGTGCTATGATCCTGTCACTCATCATGTGTACACCTTGAGGCATGTGTACTTTGTCGAGACGGTGTTTCCTTTTTTCCAGGTTCCTCCGGCTTCGGCGCCTTCGGCACCGGCCCCCGCGCCCCCTTCATGGAGCGATGCGCGGCGGCACCCTCCGGCGGCACCCGGCCCGGCGTCATCTGCCGCCACCATCCGGCTTCGTGACTCCCTCCCCCGAGGTCGAGTCTGAGCGGGCCCTTGGGTCCCCGTCTCCCTCATATGAGGTTGGGCCCGACACCCCGCCCGTCACCCCTGCGACGGGCTCGACACCATCCTCGCCCGTCGCCTCTTCCACCGCTGGATCGGCCGGTGCTGCTGCTGCCGCGGCCCCCGCCGCCGCCGCCGCTGTTGCGTCCTCTGCCGCCGCTGCGGCCTCCGCCGCCGCCGCCGCCGTGGCCCCCATTGCTGCACCGGGTGCCCCAGTCGCCGTGGCACCCGTCGGCCCTGCTGCCCCGTCACTCGGTGTGACTACCCGTGCCCGAGCATGAGTTCTTCGGCCCAGCACGTGCTACTCTGCCGACGAGTATGTGTGCACCGCCTCGACGTCGACGCCATCACCCGTCCCTACCTCCGCTCGCGCCGCCCTTCGGGATCCCCACTGGCTAGCTGCGATGCAGGAGGAGTTCGACGCCCTATAGCGCAACTGCACGTGGTAGCTTGTTCCGCGTCCCCCTCGTGCCAACATCATCTCTGACAAGTGGGTGTTTCGCCACAAGACTCGCCCGGATGGTTCTCTCGAGCGCTACAAGGCTTGATGGGTGGTTCGCGGATTCCGGCAGCGCGCGGGCGTGGACTTCATCGATACCTTCGCCCCGGTTGTTAAACCGGGCACGATCCGCGCCGTGCTCCAGTTGGCGGTCTCACGCGCCTGGCCTGTGCACCAGTTGGATGTCTCCAACGCCTTCTTGCACGGCCACCTTGCCGGGCAGGTGTACTGTGAGCAACCCACCGGCTTCGTCGACGCCGAGCACCCAGAGTTTGTGTGCTTGCTCTCTCGTTCTCTTTACGGGTTGAATCAGGCACCTCGGGCTTGGTACCAGCGTATCGCAGCCTTCCTGCAGTCTTTGGGCTTTCGGTCCACTCGCTCCGGTGCCTCACTATTCATGTATCATCAGGAAGCTGACACTGCATATCTGCTGCTCTACGTCGACGACATCATCCTCACGGCGTCCGCCCCCGATCTCCTTCAGCGGCTGACTGCTCGTCTTCGTGATGAGTTCGCCCTCAAGGACTTGGGGCCCCTGCACTACTTCCTCGGCATCGAGGTGGTCCGCCGGCCTGACGGCTTCTTTCTGCATCAGCAGAAGTACACCCACGAGCTCCTGGAGCGTGCCGGTATGCTTAATTGCAAGCCGGCACCCACGCCCGTCGACACGAAGGCGAAGGTCTTTGCTCTCGAGGGGTCTCTTGCGTCCGATGGAGCATTTTATCGCTCTATTGTCGGTGCTTTACAGTACCTGACGCTAACCCGCCCCGACCTGTAGTACGCTATCCAGCAGGTGTGCCTCCATATGCACGCCCCGCGTGACTCTCACCGGACTCTGGTGAAGCGTATTCTCCGTTACATACGCGGTACCATGTCCTTGGGACTCACCCTGACGGCCTCCGCCTCCACCGACCTCGTGGCCTACTCCGATGCCGACTGGGCTGGCTGCCCCGACACGCGACGCTCTATGTCAGGCTACCGCGTCACTAGTAGAAAACGGAGCTTTAAAACCGGTTTGTAAGGGCCTCTAGTGCCGGTTATGGAACCGGCACTAAAGTGTGGGCACTAAAGCCCCCCCCCTTTAGTACCGGTTCGGCACGAACCGGCGCTAAAGTGCCACCACGTGGCGTGAGCTCGCGCCCTAGTATGGGGGACCTTTAGTACCGGTTGGTGTTACCAACCGGTACTAAAGGTTTTTTTTATTTTTTTTGAAAATTTTGGAAAAAAAATTTGATTTTTTTTATTTTTAATTTTTCTGAATTATTTGATGATTTAGTCTCTAATCACCTCTCTTAATTGCTCAAGTGTGGATCACTCATTCCGAATCATCTAACTTCCCGACCGGTCACCCATCCCTCTCACTACTCCAGCCCGAGCACGCCTAACTTTTGGGTTCTATTCTCCTTCGTTTCCGAGTCTGCACTTGTTGTTTTCCTGACAATAGTAAGATGTCAATCCTATTAACCCTCAGGAGTTCAGCTTGAGCATGAAGTCACACATTTCATCGTTTGAGTTTGAAATTATTATTCTAAAAAAACAGTAATTATTTAGTAACGCTAATATTTCTTGAATAAGTTTGACCATAGTTTGACCAAAATTCAAAAAATTGAAATAATTATTTAGTAACACTAATATTCTTGAATAATTATGTAGTAACATTAATACTTCTTGAATAAGTAGTTTGACCAAATTTAACCAATTTTTTTAAAAAAAACTGAAATTTGACCATATCTTTTTTTCCTTTTCGAATTTGAGGATTCTAAAAAATTCCAAACAGGCCGTAGGCCGTCTCCATCGGATGCGGATTTTCGTGCTGAATTTTTTGATATTTATACGTTTTTTTTCGACATCGTATGCAAAAGTTATAGCCGTTTTACATTTTCCCTACACTTTTTGCAAAACATGTCCAAATTTAAGTTTTCAAATTTTCCTAACTAGTAGATATAGTAATATAACTACTTCTCGAAGGATTTTATTTTTTGAAGTTTTTATCATTTTCTTTTGATTTTTTCAAAACTGAAATGGCGATACACGGGGGGGGGGGGGTAGAGTTTGAAAATTGGCCCCTTTAGTACCGGTTCGTGGCACGAACCGGTACTAAAGGCTTGTCCCCTTTAGTACCGGTTCGTGGCACGAACCGGTACTATAGGTTAGACCTTTAGTACCGGTTGGTAACACAAACCGGTACTAAAGGGGCTCGTGGGGACCCGGCCTGATGCCGGTCTGCCACTACCCCTTTAGTACCGGTTTGTGGCACGAACCGGTACTAAAGGCTCAACACGAACCGATACTATTGATCGCAGCCACAAACCGGCACTATTGATCACATTAGTGTCGTTTTTTTATAAACCGGCACTAATGTGCTTCACATTTGACCATTTTTCTACTAGTGCGTCTACCTTGGGCCCTCGTTGATCTCTTGGTCATCGAAGCGACAGCCCACGGTCTCCCGCTCCAGTGCCGAGGCAGAGTATCGCGCCGTGGCTAACGCCGTGGCCGAGTGCTCTTGGATACGTCAGCTCCTCCAGGAGTTGCTTTGTGATGTTCACAAGGCCACTCTTGTCTACTGTGATAACGTCAGCGCGGTCTACCTCTCCGCCAACCCGGTGCACCATCGACGGACGAAGCATATTGAGCTCGATATTCACTTCGTGCGCGAGCAGGTTGCCCTTGGCCGTGTTCGGGTTCTCCACGTGCCGACGACGCAACAGTTTGCTGATGTGATGACTAAGGGATTGCCTACTCCCATCTTCGAGGAGTTTCCAGTCTCTGTGTCTCCGGCGACGCTTCGACTGCGGGGCGGGGGGGGGGGGGGGTGTTGAATATGTATTTTGTACTGCATGTGTATTGGAGTTGTGGCCCACCTCCTAGTCATGTATAGTTGAGGTAGAGGCCTTTCCTTGTATTATATATACGTGCATCAGCACCCATCAATACAACAATCATTGTATTGGCAAAACATCTCTTCTACATGCAGCACCAACAGCTAGCGTGCATGCAGGAGCGTTGTTGGGGAAGGGGAATCGTGCAGGTGTCGTGCGTTCACTGTTGTGTGTGAAGCAATTCCGTTATCTGTTTCCGAAAAGCTCCCCAAGTGTTTCCACTCCATCTCTGCAGTTCTCTTCAGTCTTTTCTTACATTGTGTACGCTCAATCTGCACGGACGAAATCTAGGCACGCTTGTCTGTTGCACGCATCATCAGGAAAAAGCCCGGACCTTAAAGTTAAGCTGAGTGGATCAAGCTAAGCAATTCCTGATGCACGCACGCATGCGCTTTTCCTCCAACACCGCGGCGTCTCCGCGTCAGTACCACTTGCCACCTGCCGAGCACCGCATCCTGCTGCATATACCACTTGCCACTTGCGAACAAGAGAAGAAGAAATCTCGAGTGGACGAAGGAATTATGCGTAAACTACAAGTTAATTTGTGATGACTGTACCTACTTAATGAGAATCGTTGATCATGCACGCGCTTGCTCTTCAGCCGAATATCTCTCTCTCCCTCTCGCTATCTCATGGATTAGATTAGTCAAAAAAATACTAATATTTCTAACATAAGACTAGCCACAATGGAGACTTTGAGAGTAACATACACATATCTCTAGACTATGTCAGTACCTTCATAGTGGGTAGTGACATAAGTGTGGTAACATATAAAATTTTATTTTTTAGGTTATAGACTCATATTGCATTGAGATATGTGATGTTACAGTAACTAGCTAAGTTACTAAAATTATCTTTCTCCTCATTAACTCATTACCGCATAAGCAAATTCATTGAATTGGACTTGATGTTACTGTCGAACTTACTCTCACCGTGACTAGTCTAAACTACAAGTTTGCGATGACTGTACCTACTTGACGAGAATCGCCTACCATGCACGTGCTTGCTCTGCAGCCGAATACTTCTCTCTCGCTGTCTCCAGCGGTGCTAGCTAGTCTTCATGCTGCATGGTCGGTGCGGTGCAGGTTGACCGGTCTCCCTACTGGCGGGCTGGTCGGTGGGTTCCTTGGAATTCAGCGATGCATGCATGCCTGCCGTGAGCTCGCGTGCTACTGATGTCTGCTGCTGGAGGCTGGACAGTACGTTGCTTCTTTCTTTAGGCTGGTCATAGTGGGGAGTAACTTAGACTAGTAACATGCATGTGTTACTAGTCTATGTTACTACCTTTATAGTGGGTAGTAACGTATGTGTAGTGTCATGCATCACCTTATTTATTATTTTGTAGACTCATTTTGCATTGGGAACCGCTATGTAATGGTAACATATTATGTTACTCTGTTTGCATCTCTCTTCATTAATTACCTGACACATCATCTTTTTTGCTTATGTGGCATGTATGTTACTACCTATGTTACTCCCACTATGACCAGTCTTAGTAGATCGATCGGCACGTAGGTCAACCCTCTCACTGTTACTGCTATTGACACTTTCATTTACTAATGAAATTCAAAATTACCTACGTATCAGAATTTTCCCTAATGAAATTTGTCATCCTCGCAGCAACTAAATTACCATACAACAAAAAAAGCCGTTCGTTTCGCCATTTCTTCCCAGGGAACGTCAGCACAAAGTCAATGGCGTTCCCCGTATGTACTGTATGTACTGTGGAGCGCATGAATATCAGACGTCATCATGCACTCGACCGGGATATGTACGAAATGCAAAACTGACAACAGAGCTGAGTTCTGCTTAGTGACGCCGACGTGGCACACGAGCACGAAGTGGATAAGGCGCAGCTCGCGAGCGGCACGTACCGACCTACATGGTGCCCTAGTCAACCGCGATGATCATGCAACCGTCTCGGTGCGCACGCGTGGCACCATGTCCCGCGACACGTAAGGACGGCAAGTCATGCACGTCCGTCCGTTGTTGTTCCCTGTCGGCACGTACGGCTGATATCGCTAGCAGTCCAATGACAGTGACGTGCCGTGGAGCAAAATTTAACCTCATCGCCGTGGCTTAGTGATTCCGTGGTCAATGTGATCATTTCCGCTTTGCTGCTTACCAACTCCCATAGATTAGCTCATTACTTTTGCAAGACACGTCTCGAGTAATCGACAGCTAAATAATCTTTCAATCACGTAAGTGTCAATAACATATTCCCTCAAAAGAAGTGTCAATGACATATTTGCAGATAAGAAAAACATATTTGCAAGAAACTCGCAATGAAATTTCGAAACCAGATATATTAGCTATGTTCCATATTTTGCAAAGAAACGAGACGTAGTCACATAGACTGCTCGTAATCAAAACTCAAGTTACGGAACCATTGTTTGAAACTACTTTTTCTTTTCACAAAAGGCACAAGGCAAAATATAGTACTCCCTCCGTCCGGAAATACTTGTCCGAGAAATGAATGTATCTAGACGTATTTTTGTTTTAGGTACATTCATTTTTATCCATTTCTCCGACAAGTATTTCCAAACGGAGGGAGTAGTAGCTGTTATGTTCTGTAGATCGTGTAGGCTAGGAATACGGGATAGATCAATCTGTATATACACTGTCTATGCATCATCTGTGAGGAGAGGATTACAAATAGAGGAGAGGAGAAACAGTGGCTACCTTCTCCTGCAGTGGAGGAGCTCCCGGTGCCGGCCATGATGAGGTGGCCGGTGATGGCAGAGAGTGGTGAGTGCGTGAGTGGCGGCGATGGAGCTTCCCATCGCTTCAGTGCCTCCCTCTGGATCAGATAGGGTTAGGAGTGAGGAACGGTGGCGGCGACGAACCTCGTACTCTGTGCCCCTGGTCCCCACCTCCTCTTATAGCACTGCGCGATAGGGGCCCACCAGCCTTGCTTGGGCTGGACGCCCCCGATCAGGGCGTGGGTCAAGGGCCCAATGAGCCGTTGGGCCCATTGGTGAAGAGATCAACCTAACATTCTCCCCCTTGATCTCATCATATACTTTTAACTTTATACTTTGAAATAACTCTTTTCAAAGTACTCGTTCCATCACAGATTTGCATGTAGAGCATGTCTCATCATCACGGTTCATTTCCGATAGAATCAACACCTACAACACACTCTGTTTTGAAACGGATTCTTTAACCTTGGGCCCTTTTATTGTCCGGAAATCTTAGACTATACCATAAAACCCATGTCGACTGTGTGTTTTCTGAACACACTGGGCGACAAGCCTTTAATAAGCAGATCTGCAAACACTTGTCTGTTGCTTTTATACTTCAAGCATTTCTACATAATTCTGGACTTTCTCCTTTACAACGCATAACTCTGTGTCAGTGTGTTTGGTGTCAACACTTGACTCGTTGTCATAGGAGAGAAAAACTTAAAATGGTTATCGCTGTTGTCAACCATTATCAACTCCGGGTACAGATATACTTAACCATTTTGCCTGTCCCTCAGCCTCATATCAAGCTATAACATATTTTTCATCGCGTTGATGGTAATTATTTCATTCCTTGGAGCTTTTCCACACCAAAACTCCAAGTGTGAAAATTAGCGACAATTGTGGATTTCGCTATACATTTCACAACTCCTGTCTTTGTACTCACAATCTTTTGAGAGCACTTATTTCTTTCAGCATGAGACCGATATCTTTGAGTCCATTCTAGTGATCTATATATGGACTAGACATTGCCAAAACAACCCAGATACGTGAACTATGTCATGGTAATATATTGAGCTTCAACAGCTGAAGCATATGACACCATATCCGTTTTCAATCTTTTTTCATCAACTTTTGGAACACCATAGTTTCCGGTTCCATTACCCTTGACTATAAGAACATGCGTAGGCTTTCTCGCATGCATACTTTAGAGACCTCTCTAAGCATGTCCATGCGACATTACTAATACCCCTTTTATTCTTTTCTTGATGCATCTCGATAATTATAACGAGAGACACTCTACCGAAAACATTCTTTTGAACTTTGAGAACGAGAACTTCTTTTCTTCTCCTGCAGTAGATTGACATGACCACTAGCAAGTAGGACGTCATCCACATGCAAAGGATTATGAAATGAATTTCCCATTCTATAGCTTTGCATGGATACAATTGTCCTCTCATTTTCTTTAACCCAAAACAATATTTGATTGCTTTAGTCCATAAAAGACTTCTTCAGGCAGTATCCCTTGTGTTCTTTACTTTCATCTGATGTAACTCAGATCATAATATCTTTCATCTGATGTAACTCAGATCATGATGTGCTACCAACACTTATTGTAATCTATTCAGTGTAAACGCGCAAAAACCTTTCGATTTAAGTCATGTTTTACACCTTTACGTATTTCCTTTGGAGTCACATTGACCTTGTAGACCCTTTAGAGCCTACTATTTTGGCTCCATTGAAAATTACTTATGAGTCCCAAACATCGTCGGGATTCACCAATTTTATTTCATCTCACATAGTCCCTTATCATTTAGACAAACAAACACTTCTCAAAACTCGATTGAGCGCTTTAAATGAGGTAGGATCTACCTCCATTAAGATAGACTTTATAGTAATCAGAAGTATCTGATTTTCTCATTCCTTGAGACCAACTGTGTCTCAGGTACTGGCACTTCTTTCATATGGGGTTGTTGTTGCTCTGTCATTGCGAAGAGGCAAATTAATTGTATAGTCTTTTATTTCCAAGAGGCAATAGGTTTTACAGGGACCTTTATCACAAGATCCATGTTTACTCATTCCTCCCTTATAGAGAAAACAACAGGTGTTGTATGGGTCATACAACATGCTCCCCTAGATTACTCCATCTTCACTAAAAGTGGCGTATCTTTAAACTTTATTATTTGGGTTTATTCTGTTAAAACTTTTTTTATGGCACTTTAAGCACCGTCTTAGTATTCCTTAGTCTCCTTTCGAAACTGTGAAAGATCCAGGAATACAACTATTTCTTTTCTTTAGGGGTATTATTATAACCGTCGTACTCCTGCAGACGATCACATTCTTCATTAATGGATATCTCATATTTCTTTCTCCCCCTCGAAATGTGGCAAGAACTTTTCTACCACAATTTCGAAAAACCATTCACAACTCTTATGAATTGAGGAAACTTTGATTATCCATTTCATTTATCTGATTACTTCATATGTAATGAAGTTATCTGTTAACTGGTATGGGAGTACTTTTTTTCTTATTCCATTTCAGAAACTCAACAGAGTTCTTTATCATTAGTACTTTTGCAAGTCACACTTGCATATCATTTTTATCTTTAGGTTCGTCTGTAACTTTTATTCTCTTTGGATTTATTGATTTCTTAATGACTATGACACTTAAAAGTGCACAGTCGATACTAGGATAGCATAAGGGCTACTCCATGCTTTTCTCCCAAATTGGGATTCATTGAAAAACATATGAATCATCATGTCTTTCTCCTGTCATACAGGATAAGTCTGAGAAAATTTATGCCGCCATACGGGCTACGGAGGGATTTTCTCAGACTTTTCCTGCCATGCGGGTTTTATCATAATCATCTTTTCCTGCCATGCAGGTAATTCCCTGTAAGGGACATAAATGCCAGAATTGACTCTTTTGACTGCATATTCAATCATCAAATTTATAAATAAATCCGAATGCTCTTTGACACACATGCTTGATCCGACGTTGGTCAAATTAAACACGCATGTTGCTTGTTTCATCTCAAATCATGTTGACTGAAAAATCTTCTTCATAGAGAGTACATGAAAGACATTCGTCAGCCAAGACTCTCAATGATCTATCTCTTTTCTTTTCTTGGATATTAATATCCAAGAATTACTTTCTTTTGAAGCCATTCTTTAGAGAGAACATACTCCCTCACATTATGACCTTTCTTGGTCATCTTTTGGGTCACAAGTACCCAGACATTTGCTTTCACGAATGAAGGCATGGAAAACTTTTAGTCTGAGAAAAACTTAGCCAATAATCAACAATAATGAGCATAAAAATAACCCCATGTTGATCTAGTTAAAAAAATACGCACATTAAACTTTTAAAACTTTCTTTTATATTCTAAATCACCGTTGGGCAGAATTAGAACAAAACATCATCCTTCTACATTAATTCCATATCACCGTTGGGCAGAAATGGAAATAACACATATAACTTATAAATAATGTGATGATAAAATTTCTATTAAGTAACTTTGCTAAGAAAATAATCATCATTATGAACTTTATTGCAGCGGAAAACTAGCAATATACATTTCTCAATCTTTATCAAATTCTCTAAAAATTGGTCACTTTGATACAAACTTTATCACAGATTTGAACTTTTAACTATAAGACTCATTGAATTATAATATTGTCATCTTCAACGTTGGTCAGAAAATAATAATACCATACTTAAACTTTAATCAAATATCTTTCTATTGTCATAGCAGAAGCTATCTGAATCTGATTTCACCCACAAGTGAAAAAACTTCTCTCGAAAACTATTCTTCCAATTAAATCTTCCCGTTGGTTCCAATTTAATTGGAGGATTAGACTTTTACTTTGCATCAGAAACTTTACAATATTCTATTCAAAAGAGATTCCTTTTTTTAAAGAGCATTTTTATTTATTTTGCAGCGAAAAACATGAATAATAAATTCATGAACTTTTTTCTATTCAGAAACGTTACTTTTACTTTTCTATTTCTAAACAAAAAAAATTCTTTGAATATTTCTTTTTTGAATAGAAAAAACCGTATGAAATTTTGTCCAAAAAGCCGGACAAAAGACAGATAAAAAAATTAAAATGAAAATGCCATCCGGGCCTGCCACCGCACAGTGCGCGCAGCAGCTGCAGCCGACCCAAAAGGCCCGCAGCGCGCGCGCCCTGCTCTGGCCTGGGCCGCCTCCTGTACTAGCCGAAAAGAGGCCCGGCGCGAGTGCAAGCAGGGCGGCCTGGCGCGCCCTTGTCTTTCGGCCCAGTGGCCCGGTGTGGAGCTAGGTATTCGCCCTTGGCCGTCGATCTCCATCGAAGGGTCCTCCGTTCTTATCGTTCGATCAAAACTGGAGAGAGACCCGAACCCTAGCCTCCATTCGACTCGTTCCTCTTCCCTTCTTCGATCTCTCAGGCAGACAGCGGAACCCCGGTCGCCTGCCCCGGTCGCCGGCGACGGCGCCAAGCGGCCACCGCACCGCGTCCGGCCGCCGACACTTCCTCCTTCCCCGTTCCTTTCCTCATCCGCACCGCTCGCTCTTCTCTCTCCTACGGCTGGTGCTCGAGACCACCGCGAGTTTTCACTAGCCGCCGGTGACGGCAACGATAGCAACCGCGCCGCGCGCGCCACCCTTTCCTCCCCCCTTTTCCTCATGTCTTCTCCTTTCTGTCTCCACACACCAGCGCCTCCTCTTTTTCGATCTGGACGACTACTGCGGTGGAGCTTCCGACGGCGGCGCCGTGGCCTTCCCCCCCGCCGGCTGCACGTCCACCTCGCGGTGAGCGCCCCGCCGTCGAGCGGTTTGGCTGCGGTGCCCCCCTTCTCCTTTTCGTTCTTTTCTTTCTGTTTCTCTCTTCCACCACTACCCAGCAGTGAGAGAGATAGAGAAGAGCTCGACGGTGGCGCCGTTGCCATTCCCTTTGCCGGCTGCGCGTTCCCCCCTGTGGTGAGCGCGCTGCCGTCGAACGGATCGGCCGCGTTGCACTTTGCCCCTTTCAGGGGTTGGTTCTTCGTCCGGACGGCTCGGCTTGCCGATGCCCGTCCGGATCAAGAGGAACGGTGCGGCCATGATGGCGGCGCTTCTTTGCCGGCGAGCCAAAGGCCCTTCTCCGGTGAAAACTTTGCCCTGTGAGGTTCGGGATCTTGGGGAGGGGATTTCTTTTGCTTTGGAATTTGTTTCTACCCGAAGAACCGACGCCTCTCCTTGCATCTGATACCAATGTTATGTTCTGTAGATCGTGTAGGTTAGGAATACATGATAGATCAATCTGTATATACACTGTCTATGCATCATCTGTGAGGAGAGGATCACAGATAGATGAGTGGAGAAAGAGTGGCTACCTTCTCCTGCAGTGGAGGAGCTCCTGGTGCCGGCCATGGTGAGGTGGCCGGTGATGCCAGAGAGTGGTGAGTGCGTGAGTGGCGGCGGTGGAGCTTCCCATCGCTTCAGTGCCTCCCTCTGGATCGAATAGGATTAGGAGTGAGGAGCGGTGGCAGCGACGAACCTCGTACTCTGTGCCTCTGGTCCCCACCTTCTCTTTATAGCACTACGCGATAGGGGCCCACCAGCCTTGCTTGGGCTGGACGCCCCCGATCAGGGCGTGGGTCAAGGGCCCAATGAGCTGTTGGGCCCATTGATGAAGAGATCAACCTAACAGTAGCTAGTATATATATGACTAATCCTTCCAAGAATTACAAAACATTGCAAGCAAAATATAGTACCATATTCCCTATGCATTCCTTGGTGGCGCCGCAAGCAAACCTCGCTACTGTTTGCAGGTCTCCGTCTTGCTTAAGCAACCTTGTTTAAACCCATGAGATTGTAGGAACAGTGGTCGGCAAGACATCGATATAGACCAACAGGTGACAACGACTCTGATCTGTACAACCGGTTCCGAGAAGTGCTAGAGGATGATCCCAATTCTAGCAAACAGAGAAGGTGACACAAACCTCACAAGTTCTCGGATGAAGTCGTATCTGATTGGGAACCAAAGAACAAAAGCATGCCGCCACGCCAACCCCTTCACAGGACATCATCATTGTGGACAAACGCTAATTACACCAGACCAAATGTCCGGCAGTCAAAATGATCATCCGACTTGTCGAAACCCCCTCCAAGGAAGGCCATACACACGGGGAAGTCGAGGAACAATTACTCTCACTACAGTCGCTGCCCCAATTTCGCCGTTGACGAAGAACTCCCAAACCCCGCGGGGCACGGACCAGACACATAGATCCGAGGTTCCCCTTGCCCTCGTGCCACAATAGAGGCCAAGAAAGGGCAAGGGAACCTAGGAAACGCCGGTGGGTTGAGAGGAGAAGTCGGCCGCCTCCTCCTATCTTCCAACCTGAAAAATGATTTACATTGAATAGAACATTATTGTTTCCTTTATATTAAGTTAGAGTAAATACGTACTCCTAGTTAACTTGCAATGAAGAGGAGACAAATGAGTCCCAATGCATATCCTTCTTGTCAACTTAAGAAAAAATTATTTTGATTGCTACATCTTTCTTTCTCGAAATATTTTCATCGATTCCCTCTTTTGCCGCGTAGAAGGAAAACGTGAGAAGCAACTGATCCGGTGATCCCACTCCTCACGTCTTACATTGAGAAATCTGTCATGCATTTCCCACTGGCCTCAAGCGGCATGCCACTGAAATTTATAGAAAATTGGAAGTCTTATCTGAAAATCCACATGATAGTGAGGCTTGACTGTTAGTATTATGTTAGAGGATATGCACATATTGCTCCCCGAAAGCAGAAAACAATGCGCATATTGCTCTGTCATACGGTTCAACCTATTTTTTTTCCGTCCAAAGGGCTTGTCCTTCTCATTTGTGTGATTCACGTGTTATGAGCTTCTAAAAATGACACAAAATAACAAAATAAAATAAAACTATGAATTAGGACCACCAACTGGTCCACATTTGGCTGTTCTTCGTATGGGTGAACATCACACATGCCAGCCTTTTATCCCATGTCGTTCTCATAATATCTGAGAACGCATGGATCAATTACTCCCTCTGTATCAACATATTTTTTGCTTGCCGAACTAGTTATAGCACACAAAAAAGGTGCCATTGTATATAAAAAAATTGTGTAGGGAGGCACTCCACACTGCACATGCATCTCCACTCCACCTCATCAGCATTTTCAGCCAGGTGAACCAACTGAATAATTCAAGTGTATGGTCATTTCCTACCAAACAAGGGGTCATGAGATGCACATGCGTGCGGCTATCATGGAAAATCTCTTAGCATGGACTTGAAATGGTCCGTACGCAATAGAAGCAAACCGGCATTCAAGCCACGAAACATCCACTGTAAGCAAGCAGGCCTCACGATCAGTTGCACACTGTTTTTTCCATTTTAGCATAGCATACGTCTTTTTCTGCTAAAAATAAAGTCCGCCCCCAACTCGTACCCAACACTATATATCTGAAACTTTGCATGTTTCTGGATTTGCTCTAGCATGCGATATGTGGAGCATTCATAATACGTAGCAAATTCAGATTAGCACTCCTAGTGACCACTGCCTATTGTCTGAACGATGCAGCAGTAGTGACTAGCCAGCACTTCCTTCTTCTTTTTTCTTTTTTGACGGGGAACCAGCACTTTCTTCGGTTATCTCTGTTTTTCTTTTGACATGTCGGTTATCTCTGTTTCTAAAAAGTTCCCCGGGTGTTCCCACACCATCTCTCAATTTCTCTTCCGTATTTTCTTGCGTTGTGGACGCTCGATCTGCACGGACGAAATCTCGGCGCGCATGCCTGCTTGGACATGACGCGGAAAGTACAGTGCAGAATCGTTATCCTGAAAGCCCGGGGATTAAAGCAAAGCTGAGTGGATCAAGCTAAGCAATTCCCTCTTCGTTTGTCCTGATGCACGCATGCGCTTTTCCTTCGGCACCGGGGCGTCACCGCGTCAGTACCACGCACGCACGCAGTCAGGGGAATGAATATCCGGGCGAACTTGTGGAGCATCGCATCCTGCTGCATATACCAGTTGCCACTTGCGAACAAGAGAAGAAGAAATCTCGAGTGGAGGAAGGAATTATTATGCCTAAACTACAAGTTTGTGATGACTGTAGTACCTACTTGATGAGATGCACGCGCTTACTCTGCAGTGCAGCTGAATCTCTGTCTCCAGCAGTGCTGCCTAGCTAGTCTTGGTGCTGCTTGGCCGGTGCGGTGCAGGTTGACCGGTCTCGCTACTGGCGGGCTGGTCGGTGGGTTCCTTGGAATTCAGCGATGCATGCATGCCGTGAGCTCGCGTACTACTGCTGACAGTACGTTGCTTCTTTCTTTAGTCGATCGATCGGCACATAGGTCAACCTTGTCACTGTTACTACCATCGACAATTCATTTATCACTACCAGAATTTGCCGTGATTGCTAATGAAATTTGCCATCCCGGCATGAATTCGAAATATCAGGCGTCATGCACTCGATCCGGATATCTACGAATTGCAAAACAGACAACCAAGCTGAGTTCTGCTTAGTGACGCCGATCGACATGGTACACGAGCACGAAGACGGCAAGTCACGCACGTCCGTCCGTTGGTGTTCCCTGTCGGCACGTACGGCTGATATGGCTAGCATGCTGATGACAGTGACGCGCCGTCGAGCAAAATTTAACCTCATCAGCGTGGCTAGTGATTCCGTGGTCAATGTGATCATCTCCAATTAGTGGTCGTGGCGTTACAAACTCCCATAGATTAGCTTATTACATTTCCAGGACATATTTTGAGTAATCGACAGCTAATTAGTACTCCCTTCAATCCTTTTACTCCGTGTATTAGATTGTGTTAAGTCAAATTTTGCAAAGTTTGACCAAATTTATATTAAAAAACATCACATTTACAATACCAAATATATATTCTATGAAACTACATTTCATAGTGAATCTAATAATATTGATTTGACGTTGTGAATGTTGATATTTTTTCTACAAGTTTGGTCAAAATAGAGATATTTTGACTTCGGACAAAACTTATATGCAGACTGAAAAGGACCGGTGGAAGTATAATTATTGCTTTATTCTATAAAGCGGGGCGAAAGCCTATTTAAAATATACTAATACATACTGTTTCATAGTACCATTGGACTCGTATTTTTGAAACTACTCCCTCCATCTCATAATATAAGATCTTTTGACATTAGTATAGTATAAAAAAAACTCTTATATTACGCGACGGAGGGAGTATTTCTTTGCACAAAAGGCACAACGCCCAATCTAGTATTAAGAGTATCCACAACTGCATCCGGACATCTTATACGAGATTCTCAAATCCATACAAAAGTATGCAAATGAAAAAACCTACATACTACGTAGATGATCTAGCTACTCCTCGTCGGAGATGTCGACTATCTCCGTGCCCGGTTCAGGGTACATGGGCGGCAGCTGCAGCTCTAGCTTCTCCAGCTGCTTCACTCCGGCCTCCTCCTCTCTCTCCGCGTCGAGTTCGGCGAAGAGCGCGTCGGACACCGCCTACTCCTGCCAGAGGAACTGTCGGTTGGCCTCCACATAGACCTCATCCTAGATGGACTCCAGGATGGTCTGCTACTCCTCGTTGAGTTCGGCGTAGAGCGTGTCGGACGTCGCCTACTCCTACCGAAGGAACTGCCAGTTGGCCTCCACATAGGCCTCATCCTGGATGGACTCCAGGATGTCTTGCTGCTCCGCCTCGAGTTCGGCGAAGAGCACGTCGGACGTCGCCTACTCCTACCGAAGGAACTGCCGGTTGACCTCCACATAGGCCTCATCCTGGATGGACTCCAGGATGTCTTGCTGCTCCGCGTCGAGTTCGACGAAGAGCGCGTCGGACGTCGCGTGCTCCTATCGGAGGAACTGCCAGTTGGCCTGCACATAGGTCTCATCCTGGATGAACTCCAGGATGGCCTGCTACTCCGCCATTAGCATGGCTTGGGCGACGGCGAACTCCGCCTCCATCATGTTGAACCCCCGAGCAGGCTGCTCTGCCTCGTCCTCCTCAGGATCCGCCACCTCCATTGGCTCCGGCAGCTGCTCTCCCTCCTCCTCCAGCCCCGGCGAGTCCGGAGGCAGCTCGACAGCAATGCGGGCGGTGTGTCTTGCCTGGATCTCCTCCTCGATCTGCCTCCGACGCTCTGGCGTGAGCATAGCGTACGTGTTGGCCTTCCGCCGGACCATGGCAATGTCGAAGAGCATGGGAGAGTGGGGGAGTGGAGGCGGACGGGCTTGGGTGGCGGCGCGAAGAGGGAGGAGGTGGATGGGCTAGGGTTGGGGGACACCGACCAACTTAAATAGCCGGATTTGGCCTCGGGCGGTGAGCCGGAGCGGCGCCATGCAGCGTTCACAACATGGCGACAGAGGAGGCATCCATCGGATCGCCGGGTTTCCGGGTGATTCCGCGTGGGACCCTACCGTCAGTCCTACGTGGCAGGCGCGCCTAGGCACGCCCGGACGCCCCCATATCCGCCCCATATTTGGGCTGGATATGAGGGGCGTCGATCAGCCCGAGCGTTTGAGACCCGTTTGAAGCGCCCGACTGGGTTAAAATTTCGTGACCGGGCGGCACGCCTGGGCGTTTTAGGAGGGTTTGGGGGTGCCCGGCTGTAGATTCTCTAATACTCTTGTTTGAAACTATTTCTTTGCACAAAAGGCACAAGGCCCGTACAAGAATTCCCTTGCATGAATAAAAATATGGAAGTAAATCCTTGAAGCAAATAGCATCATCTTCCTTATGCATCCCTTGCCGGCACGACCCTCCGACTTACTTGAGAAATCTTTTTTAAGGCCTTCTTCTTACTTGAGCTACCTTGTTGAAACCTATGGGATTGTAGGAGTAGAGCCCGGGAAGTCATATATATCGACCAAAAGGCAATGAAAACTACGATATGTATAGCTAGGGCCGAGAAGGGGCAGAGGATAATCCCAACTCCGGGTAGGCAGAGAAGGGGACCCAAACTTCATAGGTTTTCCGATGGAGTTGTATCTGTTTGGGAACCATAGAACAAAAACATCCAGCCACACCATCCCTTCACATGACATCATCATTGTGGACAAACGCTAATCACACAAGTCCAAATGTTCGGCGGTTGACATGATCCTCCGACTCATCTCGACGCCCCTCCAACGAAGGCCATAGACATGGGAAAAGTCGAGGAACAATTATTCCCACTATTGTTGCTGTCCCAAATTCATCAATAACAAAGAACTGTTAGGTTGATCTCCTCTGTGCAGGCCCAACAGCCTGCCAGGCCCTTGGTCAATGCGCCCTGATCGGGGGCTCCCAACCCATTATGGTTGGTGGGCCCCTATGACCCGCGCTATATTAACAGAGGTGGGGGCCGGGGCACGAGTAACGAAGTCCACTGCTGCCAAAATCCTACCTACGCACCCTACCGATCTAGGGTTAGCGCGGTGCTCATGGGAAGCTCCACCACCTCACCATCTCTCTGCCATCACCACCGCCGCCACAGCTCCGGCATCGCCTCTGGCTCAAGCTCGTCTGGACCAACTGAGGGTAAGTTTCCCGGAATTCCTACCCTACACGATCCCATGGACCTATCAATGGTATCAGAGCGTGTTTAGCTCGCGCGCGGCTGCTGGGCCCGGCCCAGCGCGCTCATGGCTTGCTCTCTGCGTCCGGCCGGCGGCCAGCTCCTTCTGAGCACCCTGGCCGTCCAATGAGCGTCGGCTCCATCCGACGGCCGCGCACGCACTTCGCGTGGTCAAAACGACCCGTTCAACTAGACATGGGGAAACCCTAATCCATTCTCCCCCCGTGCGCCGCTCTTCTGCATCTCGCTCCACGGCGGCGGACGGCCAACAGCGGTCCCGTCGCGCCGGCTTGCCGGCGACGGCGTCAGAGTCCCCCGCGCAAGACTCCTTTTCCCTTTGTAGCTGAATGATTCTATTGGCAATTGAGCCGTGACGATGAAACACGCTCTATGTACCAATATGTGATGAAACAAATAAACTAGAAAGTATAAGCTTAAAAGTGTTGAGATCAAGGGGGAGAATGTTAGGTTGATCTCCTCTGTGCAGGTCCAACGGCCTGCCAGGCCCTTGGTCAATGCGCCCTGATCGGGGGCGCCCAACCCATTATGGTTGGTGGGCCCCTATGACCTGCGCTATATTAACAAAGGTGGGGGCCGGGGCACGAGTAACGAAGTCCACTGCTGCCAAAATCCTACCTACACGCCCTACCGATCTAGGGTTAGCGCGGTGCTCATGGGAAGCTCCACCACCTCACCATCTCTCTGCCATCACCACCGCTGCCACAGCTTTGGCATCGCCTCTGGCTCAAGCTCGTCTGGACCAACGGAGGGTAAGTTTCCCGGAATTTCTCCCCTACACGATCCCATGGACCTATCAATGGTATCAGAGCATGTTTGGCTCGCGCGCGGCTGCTGGGCCCGGCCCAGCGCGCTCATGGCTTGCTCTCTGCGTCCGGCCCGCGGCCAGCTCCTTCTGAGCACCCTGGCCGTCCAATGAGCGTCGGCTCCATCCGACGGCCGCGCACGCACTTCGCACGGTCAAAACGACCCGTTCAACTAGACAGGGGGAAACCCTAATCCATTCTCCCCCTGTGCGCCGCTCTTCTGCATCTCGCTCCGCGGCGGCGGACGGCCAACAGCGTTCCCGTCGCGTCGGCTTGCCGGCGACGGCGTCAGAGTCCCCCGCGCAAGACTCCTTTTCCCTTTGTAGCTGAATGATTCTATCGACAATTGAGCTGTGATGATGAAACATTCTCTATGTACCAATATGTGATGAAACAAATAAACTAGAAAGTATAAGGTTAAAAGTGTTGAGATCAAGGGGGAGAATGTTAGGTTGATCTCCTCTGTGGAGGCCCAACGGCCTGCCAGGCCCTTGGTCAATGCGCCCTGATCGGGGGCGCCCAACCCATTATGGTTGGTGGGCCCCTATGACCCGTGCTATATTAACAGAGGTGGGGCTGGGGCATGAGTAACAAAGTCCACTCCCGCCAAAATCCTACCTACACGCCCTACCGATCTAGGGTTAGCGCGGTGCTCATGGGAAGCTCCACCACCTCACCATCTCTCTGCCATCACCACCGTCGCCACAGCTCCGGCATCGCCTCTGGCTCAAGCTCGTCTGGACCAACGGAGGGTAAGTTTCCCGGAATTCCTACCCTACACGATCCCATGGACCTATCAATGGTATCAGAGCGTGTTTGGCTCGCGCGCGGCTGCTGGGCCCGGCCCAGCGCGCTCATGGCTTGCTCTCTGCGTCCGGCCCGCGGCCAGCTCCTTCTGAGCACCCTGGCCGTCCGATGAGCGTCGGCTCCATCCGACGGCCGCGCACGCACTTCGCGCGGTCAAAACGACCCGTTCAACTAGACAGGGGGGAAACCCTAATCCATTCTTCCCTCGTGCGCCGCTCTTCTGCATCTCGCTCCGCGGCGGCGAACGGCCAACAGCGGTCCCGTCGCGCCGGCTTGCCGGCGACGGCGTCAGAGTCCCCCGCGCAAGACTCCGTTTCGCTTTGTAGCTGAATGATTCTATCGGCAATTGAGCTGTGACGATGAAACATGCTCTATGTACCAATATGTGATGAAACAAATAAAGTAGAAAGTATAAGGTTAAAAGTGTTGAGATCAAGGGGGAGAATGTTAGGTTGATCTCCTCTGTGCAGGTCCAACGGCCTGCCAGGCCCTTGGTCAATGCGCCCTGATCGGGGGCGCCCCATCCATTATGGTTGGTGGGCCCCTATGACCCGCGCTATATTAACAGAGGTGGGGCCTGGGGCACGAGTAACGAAGTCCACTGCCGCCAAAATCCCACCTACACGCCCTATCGATCTAGGGTTAGCGCGGTGCTCATGGGAAGCTCCATCACCTCACCATCTCTCTGCCATCACCACCGCCGCCACAGCTCCGGCATCGCCTCTGGCTCAAGCTCGTCTGGACCAACGGAGGGTAAGTTTCCCAGAATTCCTACCCTACACGATCCCATGGATCTATGAAGAACTTCCCAACTCTGTGCGGCACAGACCGGACACATAGATCCGAGGTTTCCTTGCCCTCATGCAGCTGTAGGTGGCAGCAAAGGGCATGGGAACCCGTGCATCGCCGGTGAGTCAAGAGGAGAAGCCGGGTGCCTCCTCCTATCTTCGAACCAAAAAAACGATTCACAATGTTTAAAACAATACCGAGGATTCCTTCATATTACTAAGCTAGAAGAATCACTAATTCTCATCAACTTGGAGTGAAGAGGAGACAAATGAGCCCCAATGCATATCCTTCTTATCAATTTAAGAAAACGTGAGGAGACACATTTATTGATATGATAGCTACATCTTCCTTTCTTTAAACTTCTTCATTGATTCCCTCTATTTTTGCGTAGAAGGAAAACGTGAGGAGCCAACTTATCCCACTCCTCACTCCTCACGTCTTACGCTGAGAAATCGATCATGCATTTCTCACTGGGCTCTATTGACATGCCACTGAAATTTCTAGGAAATTCGCAGTCGTATCTAAAAATCCAGATGATAGTGAGGCTTGACACACATATTGCTCTGTCATCAGGTTCAACCTGTTTTTTCAATCCAAAGGGCTTGTCCTTCTCACTTGTGTGACTCACGTGTTATGAACTTCTAAAAAGATGACGCAGATGGATCTTTCTTTTCATAATAAGACAACAAAATAAAATAAAACTATGAATCAGGACCACCAAGTCGTCTACATTTCTCTGTTCTTCATATGATTGAGCACTACTTCATCACAATTCACACATGCGAGCCTTTTATCCCATGTCGTTCTCATAATATCTAAGAACGCACAAATCAATTGCTCCCTCAGTATCAAAATATCTTTTGCTTGCCGAACTAGTTATAGCACACAAAAAAGGTGCTATTATCAAAAAAAAAGTGTAGGGAGGCACTCCATACTGGACATGCATCTCCACTCCACCTCATCAGCATTTAGGTCAACCAATTGAACAATCCAAGTGTGTGATCATTTCCTACCAAACAAGGGATCAACAGATGCACATGCGTGCGGCTATCATGGGATGTCTCTTAGCATGGACTTGAAGCGGTTCCTGTGCAATTGAAGCAAACCGGCATTCACTCCACGAAACATCCACTTTGAGCAAGCAGGCCTCGCAATCAGTTGCAGCTTTTCTTTTTCAATTTAGCATAGCATACGTCGTTTTTTGATAAAATTAAAGCCTGCCTGCCACTCGTACTGAATACATATATCTTAAACCGTGCATGCTTCTGGATTTGCTCTACTATGTGATACTAGTATATCTCGGGCATTCATGATAGTATGATACTCTCTCCGTCCGAGAAAGTTTGTTCCTCATGTATGTATGTAGCACTAAGTTAGTTCTAAATACATCCATTTAAGGGACAAGCTTTTCAGGATGAAGGGAGTACGTAGCAAATTCAGATTAGCACTCCTGTGACCACTGTTTACTGAACGATGCTGCGGTAGTGACTAGCCAGCACTTTTTTCTTTCTTTTTTTGGCGGGGAACCAGCACTTTCTTCAGTTATATCTGTTTCGGAAAAGGTCCCCTAGTGTTTTCACTCCATCTCTGTATTTCTCTTCAGTCTTTTCTTACGGAGGAAATCTAAGCGCGCGTGCCTGCTTGGACATGACGCGGAAAGTACAGTGCAGAATCGTCATCAGGAATCGAAATTACTATGCGGACGACAGTATCCCGGCGAGTATTTAATCAAAAACTACCACAATTCACGGAACCGTGACGAAAAACTACCACTTTACGATTTTGTTCCGAAAACTACCACTTTTTTTCTAATCCGTGGCAAAAAAAACTACCAAGTCGCGAAATCGCTCGCTTGACCCGTGCTAAGCACAAATCTGACCGCTTGGGCCCACGAACCAGGTGCCACCCTGGCCATCCTTCGCGCCGGAGCCGCAACCGCACGCGCGCGCCCGCTCCCACCTCGCCGTCGTCGTGCCCACCAAGCTTCTGGGGCCGACCACTGCCGCGTGGCCGCCAGCGCCGCGCTGCTGCCCGCGCCCGCGGGCGAGCGCGGCGGGGCCATGCGCGCGGCCACAGGCGCGCGGCCAGGGGCGCGGCGAGGCCAGACAGCCATGGGCACGGCCAGGGGCGCGGCCATGGGCACCACCAGGGGCGCGGCGGGGCCAGGTGCGCCCGTGGGCAGGGAGCGGGGCGCCCGCGGGCGAGCGCGGCGAGGCCAGGCGCGCGGCCACGGGCGCGCGACCAGGGGCGTGGCGAGGCCAGACGGCCATAGGCACGACCAGGTGCGCAGCCACGGGCGGGCGGGCATGGGCGCGGCCATGGGCACCACCAGGGGCGCGGCGGGGTCTGGTGCGCGACCACGGGCGGGCGGCCATGGGCGCGACCATGAGCACGGCCATGGGCGCGCCGGCCAGGCACCCCAGGGGGGCTCGGCTAGGGGCGCGGCGACGGGCGCGCGGCCAGGGCGGCAAGGCCAGGCATGCCGCCACGGGCGGACGGCCATGGGCACGGCCAGGGGCGTGGCGGCCAGGCGGCCGCGGGCGTAGCAGGTGTGTGCGGGCAGGTGTACGCGAGGTGTTCGAGGAAATGCCAGAGAGAGGAGGAGGAGGAGGAAGAAGAAGATTGATGCTGACAGGTGGGCCCATCCTGTCAGAAATGCGTTTAGAAGAGGCGAATCGAGCACTTTCCCGACATGGTAGTTTTTAGTCACAGATTAGCGAGAAAGTGGTAGTTTTCGGGACAAAATCGTAAAGTGGTAGTTTTTCGTCACGGTTCCGTGAATTGTGGTAGTTTTTGGTTAAATACTCTATCCCGGCCGAACGGTGGACGATGTTGGATTGAACGGCGTTGTTTAGTTTAGCTGTAGTCGTGAACGGCTTTTTTTTTGCGGAAAAACTTCCAATCTATTCATCTTCAGTTATACCAGACATAAAAATCACATCCAGAATCGTAGACCACCTAGCGACGACTACAAGAAACGAAGCGAGCCGAAGGCGCGCCGCCGTCATCGCCCCTCCATCGTCGGAGCCGGGCACAACTTATTATAGTAGACAGTCGGGAAGTCGTCGTGCTAAGGCCCCATAGGACCAGCACCCCAGAACAGCAACCGTCGCCGATGAAAAATAACGTAGACAGGAAGGATCCAAACCGAAGGCACACAAACATAGACGAACAACGACGAGATCCGAGCAAATCCACCAAAGATAGATCTGCCGGAGACACACCTCCACACGCCCACCAACGATGCTAGACGCACCGCCGGAACGGGGGCTAGGCGGAGAGACCTTTATTCCATCTTCAGGGAGCCGCCGCCGTCTCGCCTTTCTGAATAGGACACAAACCCTAACAAGATTGAAAAAAATGACTAAAAACGGAGCCCTTCCGCTGGTCCTTGCTAGTATCCACCGCACCTCCATGGTCCTAGGGCCACCGGAGACGAGACGAACCTGCGCCGGCGCCGGCGAGAGGCACGAACCCTAACTTTTTTTCTTGGAGGAGGAGGAGGAAGAGGCGGAGCCCTATAAGATATGTAGTCGTGAACGGCTTGATGTGTTACATCGTCTGAAAATCGTCCAACGTTGTCGTCTGTGTAGCAACGTTGATCAGGAAAAGCCCGGGGATTAAAGCAAAGCTGAGTTGGTCAAGCTAAGCAAATCCCTTTTCGTCCTGATGCACGCATGCGCTTTTCCTTCAGCACCGCGGCGTCTCCGCGTCAGTACCACGCAGGCACGGGCCGAGCACCGCATCCGGCTGCATATACCACTTGCCACTTGCAAACAAGAGAAGAAGAGATCTCGAGTGGAGGAAGGAATTATGCCTAAATTACAAGTTAATTTGTGATGACTGTACCAAACTTAACGAGAATCGCCGACCATGCACGCGCTTGCTCTTCAGCCGAATCTCTCTCTCTCCCTCTCGCTGTTCCCGCCCTCGAGGTAATCCAGCATGCCGTCGAGCGTGCGGCCGGGGGCATCCCACCACATGAGGCTCCCCTCGTTGTTCTTGACGCCGCCAACCACCGGCGCCTCGTTGGTGGACGCCAGCCTCTGCTCCTGGCGGCGCTGGAAGTACGTCGTCCACGCCGCGTGGTTGTCAGCGGCGTACTAGGGGAGGGAGAGCTCCTCCTCTGTGAGGGAGGCTCGCACGCGGTCAATCTCGACGGCGAAGAAGGCGGGGCACGCCTCGACGTCGGGCACCGAGGGAATAGGCACTCCCCCGTTGCTGAGTCTCCACCCCGTCGGCCTGGCGTGCATGTTCGGTGGTACCGGGATGTTCGCCTCGAACACGAGCCACACCTCCCACTCGTGAAGCGAGCGGCGACCGAAGCCGTTGGCCGCCGCCGCATCGCCCGGGAAACGCGTGACCATCGGGCTTGGGAGAGAGGTAGAGGGAGGGAAGAAGCGTCGGCGGCTGCGCACGGGAGAGGGAGAGCTCGGTGGCGGTCGATCGGCGGCTAGGGCTGGTGTGGCCAGAGGCGAGGGTGGCCACCAGCTTATATAGTCGCGCCCCGTGTGTACGTGCGGCGGGAGGGGAGGCGTCGCCGCGCCGCCCATGACGCGCCACCCTTGATGAGGAATCAATGCAAGGCTGACCGGCGGCAACCTTGCCATTGATTCCACGCGGGAAACCAAGGCGATGAGGGCGACGAAGTGGTGTCTCGCTGACTCGGCGGGCCCGCGGCTCTTTCGTGCCAAAACCGCTCGCCCCGGTGCCCCCAGGCGCCCCGCAGCGCGCCTGGTTTGGCCTGGGTCCGCCGGTGCTGATTTCGGCCCAAGCCGGCGAAAAACGGGCTCCTGGGGGTGCGACTGGGCCGTTTTTCGGTGCTGAAGCGAAAAAATCGCCTAGGGGGTGGGGGAGGGGTCCATGTTGGGGGCGCGGCTGGAGATGCTCTTAGGGCGAGGGTGTGTGGTGGATCCCGGCCCTTGCCGGCAAGTGGACTCCCTTTTTAGACGTTTTCTTCGATTTTTGTTAGGGTTTGTGTTCAGAAAGATGAGACAGTGACATATCCTTGAAGATGGAATAAGGTTCTTCCTGCCTAGCCCTAGCCCCGGTGGTGCGTCCAACATCGACAGTGGGCATGTGGAGGTGTGTCTCCGACGGATCTGTCTTGGATAGATCCGTTCAGGTCTGATCGTCGTCTGTCTACATTCGTATGTCTTCAGGTTGTATTCTTTCGATCTACGCCACTCTTCATCGGCGGCGGTTGTTGTTCTGATGCGCTAGTCCTATATTTTCTTAGCACGATGCTTCCCGACTGTCTACTATAACAATTTCCGTCTGACTCCGGCAAGGGAGGGGTGGTGAGGGTGGGGGGCGCCTCTGGTTCACATTAGTGCTTGTAGTCGTTGCTTGCTGGTCTACGGACCTCGATGTAATTTGTATTATTCCTAGTGTTCATTGTACTGCCATGTTTGAAGATAAATAGATCGGAAGTTTTTTTTTGCAAAAAAGAGGCAAAAGGCACAAGGTCAAGTATATTATTAATACTCTTGTTTGAAACTATTTCTTTGGACAAAAGGCACAAGGCCCTAACAAGAATTTTCTTGCAAGAATAAATGAAAATGCAAGTAAACCCTTGAAGAAAATAGCATCATCTTCCTTACCCATCCCTTGCCGGCACGACCCTTTGTCTTACTTGTGCAATCTTTTTTAGCTCCTTCATCTTACTTGAGCAACCTTATTGAAACCCATGGGATTGTAGGAGCAGAGCCTAGGAAGTCGTAGATGTAGACCAAAAGGTGACGATGACTACGGTATGTATAGCTAGCGCCAAGAAGGGCTAGACAATAGTCCCAACTTCGAGTAGATAGAGAAGGAGACACAAACTTCAATGGTTTTTTGACGGAGTTGTATCTATTTGGGAACCATAGAACAAAACATGCGGCCACACAATCCCCTTTGCATGGCAACATCATTGTGGGCAAATGCTAGCCACACGAGTCCAAATGTTTGGCGATCGACATGATCCACCGACTCATCTCGACGCCCCCTCCAAGGAAGTCCATAGACGTGGGAAAAGCCGAGGAACAATTATTGCCACTACCATTGCTGCCCCAAATTCATCAATAATGAAGAACTTTCAAACTCTGCATGACACGAACCGGAGACATAGATTCAATGTTTTCCTGCCCTCGTGCCGCTGTAGAGGCCAGCAAAGGGCAGCGTAACCCGAGCGGCGCCGGTGGGTCAAGGGAGAAGCCGGCTGCCACCTCCTATCTTCCAACCCGAGAAACAATTCACATTGTGTAAAACATTACTGAGGTTTCCTTCATATTAAGCTAAAAGAGTTACATACTCCTCGTCAAGTTGGAGTGAAGAGACAAATGATGATGTGGAGCATCCCGAGGTCATCTCCATGGACATACCATCGTCTCACCAAGTGCCAAGAGGACCCATGACACGAGCACGAGTTGGAGCTCTCGAGACCGAGGTGACTTCTTTCCTTAGTGATATCTCATTTGATCCACTTGAGGTATGGCTACTACCTAAGTCTGGAATGTTGTGCATGATTAGGTACCAAGAGAACCCTCCCGAGGATGCACATGAAGACGGTCAAGCTCCCAAGTCCACAGATGAAGAGAACCAACGGAAGAAGACAAGAATAGTTTCCAGGCCCCGGACATCCAGCCCCTGGAGGTGCCACCTGCAGCCAAGGACCAGCGGCCAAAGCTACAGGGCTCGAACGGCCCGTCGCCCCGGAAATCCGGCTCTCAGCCTGGATATCCGGACAAGTCATCCAGGAAGCACTGAAGCCTGCCCGACAACCCGGACATCCGGCCATGACCCCAGACGTCCGGCCCTTCACGACGCCCCGAACATCCGGCCGACGCCCGGACATCCAGACCAGCCCTATCCAGAGAGCTCCAAGACGGCGCCAGGCCAGCCTGGACATCTGGCCCGACAGCCCGGACATCCGGCGCCTCGTGAGCGCCCCGACATCGCGCCCGATGCCCGGATGTCCGGCCTTCCCTGTCTGGCACAGTTTAAAGGGTTGTGACCCTTGTATCCCTTCTCCCACCTAGACTATATAAACTCCTCCTCCGCCGCCTTCTTTCTAGGGTTAGCAAAGGATTAGCTCATATCTGTGTGAGAGCTTTGCTCATCCACTTGGTTACTTCTCCATTGGAGTCGAGCGCCTCTTCGGAGAAGATCCCCAAGCGGATTCAAGACCCCCATCGCGGGAAGACTCTTCAAGACCTCCTCCTGGAGAAGACCCTTTGTATCATCCGTTGTTGACTTTGAATCGTGTATCACTCTTTGTGTTTCAAGGATCTAGCATATGTGTGATCATATCTTGTTGGTTGAGTCTTTTCTCTCGTGTTTCCCTTCGTTTTCCCTCTTGTGTTCTTCATGTTCTTGGTAGGATCCCCTCCAATCGTGAAAGATCGGGCATCTAGGGTTCTACCCAACATCATCTTGGTATCATGAGCCTAAGTTGATCACGATTTTGTAGCCCCTACCTGTGCTTCTAGCTTGATTTTGTTGTGTTCTTCCCCAATTTCGGAAATCCCCACAAAAAATAGCCCCAATTTTTTTGTGATTTGTTGGTGTGATGAAGTTTTGTTGGATTTGATCCATGGATTTGCTTTGCCACGTGTGGATCTAGCTTTCCCCCCATCATCTCTGCCATTTCCATCCACAAAATCCCCCGAATTTTGCCCCAGATTGACCTTTTCCCCACGAAGTTCATCGAGTTCGTCCACGGATCCCGAGCCCAGACATCCAGCCCGTGACCCCCGGACATCCGGCCCGTGACCCCCGGACATCAGGTGACCCCGGACATCCGGCGACCCCGGACATCCGGCCCCTGACAGCTTCAACACCATCACTTGCGCATACCGCCACCGCTTTCCGCAAGCCCCACCACCGCTTACCCGCTACCACCTACGACAATTTTGACACGTTTGGTCTTTGAGAATTTGAGTTGTGGTTCCCGTGTCCTATTGTGTTTTGGTTATATAGGTACGACTCGACATCAACATCACCACCGCTCATCTTCGCAAGGGACTCGTTGCTACGTCTTGAGCTTGCATTGGTTTTCCTTGAAGAGGAAAGGGTGATGCAGCAATAGTAGCGTAAGTATTTCCCTCAGTTTTTGAGAACCAATGTATCAATCCAATAGGAGGCTCCTCACAAGTCCAACACACCTACACAAAGAAACAAGAACTCGCAACCAACGCAATAAAGGGGTTGTCAATACCTTCATGGCCACTTCCAAAAGTGAGATCTGATAGAGACAATATGATAAGATAAATATATTTTTGGTATTTTATGATATAGATTGGAAAAGTAAAGATGCAAATAAAAGTAGATTGAAAGCTTATATGATAAAAGATAGACCCGGGGGCCATAGGTTTCACTAGTGGCTTCTCTCAAGATAGCATAATTATTACGGTGAATGAACAAATTACTGTCGAGCAATTGATAGAAAAGTGCATAGTTATGAGATTATCTAGGCATGATCATGTATATAGGCATCACGTCCGTGACAAGTAGACCGACTCCTGCCTGCATCTACTACTATTACTCCACACATCGACCGACTCCTGCCCACATCTAGAGTATTAAGTTCATGAAGAACAAAGTAACGCATTAAGAAAGATGACATGATGTAGAGGGATAAACTCATGCAATATGATATAACACCCATCTTTTTATCCTCGATGGCAACAATACAATACGTGCCTTGCTGCCCCTGCTGTCACTGGGAAAGGACACCACAAGATTGAACCCAAAGCTAAGCACTTCTCCCATTGCAAGAAAGATCAATCTAGTAGGCCAAACCAAACTGATAATTCGAAGAGACTTGCAAAGATAACTTAATCACACATAAAAGAATTCAGAGGCGATTCAAATATTTCTCATAGATAAGATTGATCATAAACCCACAATTCATCGGATCTCGACAAACACACCGCAAAAAGAGTTACATCGAATAGATCTCCAAGAAGAGGAATGAGACCTTTGTATTGAGAATCAAAGAGAGAGAAGAAGCCATCTAGCTAATAACTATGGACCCGAAGGTCTGTGGTAAACTACTCACAACTCATCGGAGAGGCCTTGGAGATGATGTAGAGGCCCTCCATGGTGGATTCCCCCTCCGGCGGAGTGCCGGCAACGGCTTCAAGATGGGATCTCGCGGATACAGAAGGTTGCGGCGGTGGAATTTGGTTTTCGTGGTCGCTTCTGATGTTTTCGGGGTACATGGGTATATATAGGAGGAAGAAGTAGGTCGGTGGATGCTCGAGGGGCCCACGAGGGTGGGGGGCGTGCCGGGCACCCTCGTGGCCGCCTTGCTTGTTTCTCGACTTCCACTCCAAGTCCCCTGGGTCACGTTTGTTCCAAAAAAATCGCTCCCGAAGGTTTTACTCCGTTTCGACTCCGTTCGATATTCCTTTTCTTCGAAATACTGAAATAGGCAAAAAATAGCAATTTGGGCTGGGCCTCCGGTTAGTAGGTTAGTCCCAAAAATGATATAAAAGTGTAAAGTAAAGCCCATAAACATCCAAAACGGGTAATATAATAGCATGGAACAATAAAAAATTATAGATACGTTGGAGACGTATCACTCATCATCGCCAACAACTGTCCGTGCTTACAAACCACTACCTCGGCGGTAACCTCGACGACATCTTTGTCTATTCCATGCCTTTGCATTGATAACCACATAGCCTTAATTTTGCGTTGCTTACCCATCGAGACTAGCCTTTGAGTATTGTCGGCAACGTGACTTGTGCACATTAGTGATCATACTTCCCATAGCATACATATCATATCATCATGGTGCATATCTTGGTATCATCTTTTGTGTCACAAAGTTGTCATCGCATATACGGAATTGCTATTTTGGTTCGTGAAGATTTGCATGCGAAAAGATTTCAAAAGAGGAAGATCCAAACAAAGCTTTTAAGCAAGAAGGAAAGATAAGCAATGAGCTTATAAGCAAGAACTATAGCACCATACTACATTAAGATTGTCATACTCGATCATCTTGGAGCATACCATCAGAATACCATACATATAGCATACTTGGGATAGAAGTCGTTGCATTTTTGCCTAGTAGGTTGTCCACAAGTTCGTATCCGCCTATTGTGCAATCGTGCTAGCATCTCTGTAGTGTTGTGCAACAAGAGCATTTTCGTGGGTTCCACATTTTGGCTCAATCCTTGGTTACACGACCCCACTTATCTATTTGTGTGTGTGTTTCTGTGTACCATATCTTGCTATTGGTCTACTTGTTGCATTTGCAAATTTGTGAATCTTTTCCAACATTATTAAGGCTCACTAACAATTGCATCAAATTTTGTGCCACCATCCTAACGAAGCTCCACCATAAGCTTTTACTTGTGTAGGTGTGAGAACCGACAAGAATTGGTACCAATTGTGATATTTCCTTGTTCCATATTTGACTGATCATTGATCCATCTTCAACATCGGTCAAGGTACATTTGGTATAAGTTCTTCTCTTTCTCCCACTCACATATTTGCTTGGAATGATGGATAGGCCAAGTTCTTCTACCAACCCACTCTTCATCGAGCAAGACGATCACAACCCACTCTTCATCGAGCAAGACGATGACATGTCATCCTATGTCACCAAGAGCCACCTCTCTGGTGCACAACGAGCTTTGCATGAAGAACAACAAGCCATGAGCAACCACATCGACAATCTCGCCACCGACTTGCGACTCCCCGAGCAACGAACAAGAGACTACTTCGACCACAAGCTCGACGCACACAAACAAGAGAACGATGCAAGATTGGACGAGATTCGTGCCTTGTTGGTGAATCGCTCTTCTACCACTTCGTCCTACTCAAGACGGAGCCGCTCGAGTCGACATTCCTCCAACAACTCAAGTACACCTACATTGAACACTCTTTGCCATGCCGCGTGCTAAGACCGTCAAGCTAACTGCAATCCTCTTCACGACGATCTTCCATAAGAGCAACTCGACGAACAAGCACATCGTCATCGTCAAAACCAAGCACCTCTTGCCTGCACAAGAAAGTCAATGCCAATGTCACCAAGAGGAAGAGCGAGTGCGCCAACACCAAGATGAACAAGACACCGAGGCTCAACGTCAAGAACAACAACTAGGCGAAGTTCAAGCACTTGAGGTGCAACATGCCCTCCGAGAAGCAATCGAGCCATCGCTAACCGCAACGGAGATAGGAGCAATCAGGAGGAAGCACTTCACAAAGAAATTCAAGAACGAAACTACCAAGCAAGAGTACATCCACAAGCTCCTCCACAACGTCGACAAGAACCTCAAGTTCAATAAGAGCATGCTGACTATGGAAATCCTCCACGCCAAGAGCAACATGAGGATGACAATCATCCACGTCAAGGGAAACATCATCACCATCGACCCCAACACAATGAAGAGCAATGCTATGGCAAGCTCAAGTTCACCATGCCCAAATTCACCGGAAGCAATGATCCCAAAGAGTACCTTTCATGTGCATTGAAGGTCAACAAGATCTTTCGCTTGCACAACTATGAGGAAGAGAAGAAGATCTCCATGGCATCCCTTGAGTTCCAACACTATGTGCTCATATGGTGGGAACAAGTCCTTGAGCGTCGAGAAGCAAGAGGTGGACCACATATCACCACTTGGGATCAAATGAAGGATGTCACGAGAGCATGCTTTGTGCCCACCTACTACAACCACTACCTCTTCAAGAAACTCCAACTCCTCAAGAAAGGTGCAAAGAGCGTTAAAGAATACTATAAGGAAATGGAGATTGCCATGATAAGAGCCAATGTCACGGAAGATGATGAGCAAACTATGGCACGTTTCTTGAATGGCCTCAACCATCCCATCAAGAAGATTGCCAACTTCCAACCACACTCCAACCTCATTGAGCTCGTGCATCAAGCTACCAAAGCGGAACATCAAGTGCAAGATGACTTCAAGTATGCCAAGTACTCGGCCAAGAGCTATGGCTTGTCCAACACCCAAGCTTTAACGACTCCAACAAGTTCTACCTCAACCAAACCATCTACAAGCAACGTCGACAAGTCGAGTTACAAGAAAACTTCGACAACCTCAAGTCGTCCTCCTAATACAAGCAACTTCAAGCTATGAGCTTCATCATCTACTCCAACCGATGAGACCGTCAAGACAAGTTCCATTAAGTGCTTCACATGCGGCGTCCGAGGCCACAAGTCCTTTGAGTGTACCAACAAGCGCACCATGATCCTCAACGACGACGGAACCTATGACTCCATGAGTGAAGAGGAGATGGAAGCCCTTGAGCAAGTGTCCATGCATCGATGCGTGAATGAAGATGAAGATGATCAAGTCTTTTGTGATGAGGATTCGAGCCCCGCTCTTGTTGTCTCCAAAGTCTTGACTCTTCAACATCAACAAGACAAAGACCAAAGATGCCATATCTTCGACACCAAGGCCAGCATCAATGGAAGGTCCGTCAAGGTCATCATCGATGGAGGGAATTGTCACAATTTGGCAAGTGAAGAACTATGCTCCAATTGGTCAAGATGAAGCACCCTCACCCCTACAAGGTTCAATGGCTAAGCGACTCCGGCAATATCCAATCGAGCATACGGTGCAAGTTTCTTTCAAGATAGGAGCATATGAAGAAACTTTGGAGTGTGATGTCGTCCCAATGTCCGTTTTCCACCTCCTTCTTGGTCGACCATGGCAATTTGACCGAGGCGCCATCCGCAACGGGTGCACCAATCACTATAGCTTCAAGATGAAAGGAACGAAGTACGTGCTACGACCTATGTCTCGAAGTCAAGTGATCGCCGACAAGCAAACCACCCATCATGGAGAAAATAGCGAGAGAGTGACCCACCCAAAGGAGAGTGAGCGCCACAAGCCAAAATCGAGTGCCTCCACGATGAGCGACAAGAAAAACTTAGTCCTATTTGCCACCAAAAGTGAAATGAGAGAAGTGTGCGAGAACCGATCAAGTGTTATGCACTATGTCCTTGTGTGCAAGGACGAGGCACCAAAAACTAATACCTCTCACCATCTACCTTTAGTGTTGTCTTCTCTTTTGCAGGAATTCCAAGATGTTTTTCCCGACGAGCTACCTCCGGGACTACCACCACTATGAGAGACGCATTGAACACCGAGTCGACCTCATCCCTGGAGCACCTCTACCTAACAAGGCTCCATACCGTGTCAACCCCGAGGAAACCAAGGAGATCCAACGGCAAGTAAAACAACTCATCGACAATGGTCATGTATGTGAAACGATGAGCCCTTGTGCCGTTCCAGTAATCCTTGTTCCAAAAAAAGACGGTACTTATCACATGTGTTCCGATTGCCGTCCATCAACGATATCACCGTTAGATATCGCTACCCTATTCTGCGCTTAGATGATATGCTTGATGAACTTAGCGGAGCCACCATATTCTCTAAGATTGATCTTAAGAGTGGCTACTATCAAATACGCATCCAAGAAGGTGATGAATGGAAAACTGCATTTAAGACCAAATTTGGCTTATATGAATGGCTTCTTATGCCAATGGGTTTATCTGAAGCACCTGGTACCTTCATGCGAGTATTGGTGTATTTGTTGTGGTCTATTTTGATGACATTCTTGTCTTTAGCAAATACCTCAAAGATCATGTCACCCATATTAGGACCGTGTTGCAAACCCTTAGGAAAGAGCCACTTTATGCTAATGTGGACAAATGCCTTTTTGGTGTTGATAAGCTTGTTTTCTTGGGTTTCGTCGTGTCTTCTAAGGGTGTTCATGAAGGAAATATGCCCTAGAGGCAATAATAAAGTTATTATTCATTTCCTTAATTCATGATAAATGTTTATTATTCTTGCTAGAATTGTATTAACCAGAAACTTAGTACATGTGTGAATACATAGACAAAAGCTATAGTCCCTAGTATGCCTCTACTTGACTAGCTCGTTAATCAAAGATGGTTATGTTTGATAACCATAGAAATGTGTTGTCATTTGATGAACGGGATCACATCATTAGGAGAATGTGATGGACATGACCCATCCATTAGCTTAGCATTATGATCTTGTCAGTTTCATTGCTACTCCTTTCTTCATGACTTGTACAATTTCCTCAGACTATGAGATTATGCAACTCTCGAATACTGGAGGAACACCTTGTGTGCTACCAAATGCCACAACGTAAATGGGTGATTATAAAGGTGCTCTACAGGTGTCTCCGAAGGTGTTTGTTGGGTTGGCATATATAGAAATTAGGATTTGTCACTCCGCGTTTCAGAGAGGTATCTCTAGGCCCTCTCGGTAATACTCATCACTATAAGCCTTGCAAGCATTGTGACTAATGAGTTAGTTGCGGGATGAAGTATTACGTAACGAGTAAAGAGACTTGCCGTTAACGAGATTGAACTAGGTATTTAGATACCGATGATCGAATCTCAGGCAAGTAACATACTGATGACAAAGGGAACACCGTATGTTGTTATGCGGTTTGACCGATAAAGATCTTCGTAGAATATGTAGGAACCAATATGAGCATCCAGGTTCCGCTATTGTTTATTGACCGGAGAGGTGTCTCGGTCATGTCTACATAGTTCTCGAACCCGTAGTGTCCGCACGCTTAACGTTCGATGACGATTGGTATTATGAGTTTATGTGATATGATGTATCAAAGATTGTTCAGGGTCCCGGATGTGATCACGGACATGATGAGGAGTCTCTAAATGGTCGAGACATAAAGATTGATATATTGGACAACTATATTCAGATACCGAAAGCGTTTCAGAGAAGTTTCGGATAAAACCGGAGTACCGGAGGGTTACCCGACCCCCCCCCCCCCCCGGGGGAATTAATGGGCCTTAGTGGGCCTTAGTGGAGAAGAGAGAGGGCCAGCCAGAGGTGGCGCCCCCCCTTGCCCAGTCCGAATTGGACAAGGGAAAGGGGGGCGCCCCTCTCCTTCCTTCTCTTCTCTCCTCTTTTCCTCTTCTCCTTCTTGGACTAGGAAAGGTGGGAGACCTACTCCTACTGGGTGTAGGAGTCCTCCCCCTTGGCACGCCCCTAGCTGGCTGCCGGCCTCCTCCTCCCCTCCTTTATATACAGGGGAGGGGGCACCCCAAAGACACACAAGTTGATTGTTTTAGCCGTGTGCGGTGCCCCCCTCCACAGTTACACACCTTGGTCATATCATCGTAGTGCTTAGGCAAAGCCCTGCGCCGGTAAGTTCATCATCACCGCCACCATGCCGTCGTGCTGATGAAACTCTCCCTCGACCTCAGCTGGATCTAGAGTTTGTAGGACATCACCGAGATGAACGTGTGCAGATCGCGGAGGTGCCGTACCTTCGGTGCTAGGATCGGTCGGATCGTGAAGACGTACAACTACATCAACCGTGTGTCATAACGCTTCCGCTTTCGGTCTACAAGGGTACATAGACAACACTCTCCCCTCTCGTTGCTATGCATCACCTAGTGATAGATCTTGCGTGATCGTAGGATTTTTTTTGAAATTACCGCGTTCCCCAACAGTGGCATCCAAGCCAGGTCTATGCGTAGATGTTATATGCACGAGTAGAACACAAAGAGTTGTGAGCGATAATAGCCATACTGCTTACTAGCATGTCATACTTTGATTCAGCGGTATTATTGGATGAAGCGGCTTAGACCGACATTATGCGTACACTTACGCGAGACTGGTTCTACCGATGTGCTTTGCACATAGGTGGCTGGTGAGTGTCTGTTTCTCCAACTTTAGTTGAATCGAGTGTGGCTACGCCTGGTCCTTGTTGAAGGTTAAAACATCACACTTGACGGAAAATCGATGTGGTTTTGATGCGTAGGCAATAACGGTTCTTGCTAGAAGCCCGTAGCAGGCACGTATAACTTGCAACAACAAAGTAGATGACGTCTAACTTGTTTTTGCAGGGCTTGCTGTGATGTGATATGGTCAAGGCATGATGTGATATAAATTGTTGTATGAGATGATCATGTTTTGTAACAAAGTTGTCGGCAACTGGCAGGAGCCATATGGTTGTCACTTTATTGTATGCAATGCAATCGCCATGTAATTATTTTACTTTATCACTAAGCGGTAGCAATAGTCATAGTAACAATAGTTGGCGAGACGACAACGATGCTACGATGGAGATCAAGGTGTCGCGCTGATGACATTGGAGATCATGACGATGTTTCGGTGATGGAGATCATGAGCAAAAAATGATGATGGCCATATCATGTCATATATTTTGATTGCATGTGATGTTTATGCTTTATGCATCTTCTTTTGCTTAGAACATCGGTAGAATTATAAGATGACCCCTTACTAAATTTCAAGGTACAAGTGTTCTCCCTGAGTATGCACCGTCGCTACAGTTCGTCGTGCCGAGACACCACGTGATGATCGGGTGTGATAAGCTCTACGTTCACATACAACGGGTGCAAGCTAGTTTTGCACATGCAGAATACTCGGGTTAAACTTGACGAGCCTAGCATATGCAGATATGGCCTTGGAACACTGAGACCGAAACTCGAGCGTGAATCATATAGTAGATATGATCAACATAGTGATGTTCACCATTGAAAACTACTCCATCTCACATGATGATTGGACATGGTTTAGTTGATTTGTATCCCGTGATCACTTAGATGATTAGAGGGGTGTCTATCTAAGTGGGAGTTCTTAAGTAATATGATTAATTGAACTTTAATTTATCATGAACTTAGTACCTGATAGTATTTTGCATGTCTATGTTGTTGTGGATCAATGGCCCGTGCTACCATTCCTTTGAAGTTTAATGCGTTCCTAGAGAAAGCTAAGTTGAAACATGATGGCACCAACCACACGGACTGGGTACTGATGTCTACTACACAACCTTCTTCTTGTAGACGTTGTTGGGCCTCCGAGTGCAGAGGTTTGTAGGACAGTAGCAAATTTCCCTCAAGTGGATGACCTAAGGTTTATCAATCCGTGGGAGGCGTAGGATGAAGATGGTCTCTCTCAAACAACCCTGCAACCAAATAACAAAGAGTCTCTTGTGTCCCCAACACACCCAATACAATGGTAAATTGTATAGGTGCACTAGTTCGGCGAAGAGATGGTGATACAAGTGCAATATGGATGGTAGATAAAGGTATTTGTAATCTGAAATTATAAAAACAGCAAGGTAGCAAGCGATAAAAGTGAGCGTAAACGGTATTGCAATGTTAGGAAACAAGGCCTAAGGTTCATACTTTCACTAGTGCAAGTTCTCTCAACAATAATAACATAACTTGATCATATAACTATCCCTCAACATGCAACAAAGAGTCACTCCAAAGTCACTAATAGCGGAGAACAAACGAAGAGATTATTGTAGGGTACGAAACCACCTCAAAGTTATCTTTTCTGATCGATCTATTCAAGAGTCCGTAGTAAAATAACACGAAGCTATTCTTTCCGTTCGATCTATCATAGAGTTCATACTAGAATAACACCTTAAGACACAAATCAACCAAAACCCTAATGTCACCTAGATACTCCATTGTCACCTCAAGTATCTGTGGGCATGATTATACGATATGCATCGCACAATCTCAGTTTCATCTATTCAACCAACACAAAGTACTTCAAAGAGTGGCCCAAAGTTTCTACTGGAGAGTCAAGACGAAACGTGTGCCAACCACTATGCATAAGTTCATTTAACCCGCAAGTTGATCACCAAAACATACATCAAGTAGATCACGTGAATATCCCATTGTCACCACAGATAAGCACGGCAAGACATACATCAAGTGTTCTCAAATCATTAAAGATTCAATCCGATAAGATAACTTCAAAGGGAAAACTTAATCCATTACAAGAGAGTAGAGGGGGAGAAATATCATAAGATCCAACTATAATAGCAAAGCTCACGATACATCAAGATCGTATCACCTCAAGAACACGAGAGAGAGAGAGAGAGAGAGAGAGATCAAACACATAGCTACTGGTACATACCCTCAGCCCCGAGGGTGAACTACTCCCTCCTCGTCATGGAGAGCGCCGGGATGATGAAGATGGCCACCGGTGAGGGATCCCCCCTCCGGCAGGGTGCTGGAATAGGGCCCCGATTGGTTTTTGGTGGTTACAGAGGCTTTCGGTGGCGGAACTCCCGATCTATTGTGTTCCTGGATGTTTTTAGGGTATATGGACATATATAGGCGAAAGAAGTCGGTCAGGGGAGCCACGAGGGGCCCAGGGGGGTAGGGCGCGCCTCCCTGCCTCGTGGCCACCTCGAAGCTTCCCTGACTTCAACTCCAAATCTCCTGGATTTCTTCCATTCCAAAAATAACTCTCCCGAAGGTTTCATTCCGTTTGGATTCCGTTTGATATTCCTTTTCTGCAAAACACTGAAATAGGAAAAAACAACAACTTGGACTGGGCCTCCGGTTAATAGGTTAGTCCTAAAAAATAATATAAAAGTGTTTAACAAAGCCCATTAAACATCCAAAATAGATAATATAATGGCATGAAACTTCATAAATTATAGATATGTTGGAGACGTATCTGGTATGCAACTTGAGGATTATCCTCATTGCTGCATAGAAGAATTACGTCCTGGAAGCACCGTTGGGTGCCAGGCCTGCTGCAGATGCTACTAATGACGTTAAGAATGTTTGGCAGAGCAAAGCTGATGACTACTCAATAGTTCAGTGTTCCATGCTTTACGTCCTAGAATCGGGACTTCAAAGACGTTTTGAACGTCATGGAGCATATGAGATGTTCCAGGAGTTGGAGTTAACATTTCAAGCAAATGCCTGAGTTGAGAGAAATGAAGTCTCCAACAAGTTCTACAGCTGCAAAATGGAGGAGTATAGTTCTGACATATTCAAAATTTCTGGGTATCATAATCACTTGACTCAGCTGGGAGTTGATCTTCCAGTTGATTGTGTCATTGACAGAGTTCTTCAATCACTGCCACCAAGCTATAAAGGCTTTGTGATGAACTATAATATGCAAGGGATGAAAAGACTATTCCCGAGCTTTTCGCGATGCTAAAGGCCGCGGAGGTAGAAATCAAAAAGGAGCATCAAGTGTTGATGGTCAATAAGACCACTAGTTTCAAGAAAAAGGGCAAAGGGAAGAAAGGGAACTTCAAGAAGAACGGAAAAAGGTTGCTGCTCAAGAGAAGAAACCCAAGTCTAGGCCTAAGCCTAAAACTGAGTGCCTCTACTGCAAAGGGACTGGTCACTGGAAGCGGAACTGCCCCAAGTATTTGGCGGATAAGAAGGATGACAAAGTGAAATGTATATTTGATATACATGTTATTGATGTGTACTTAACTAATGCTCATAGTAGTGCCTATGTATTTGATACTAGTTCTGTTTCTCATATTTGCAACTCGAAACAGGGGCTACAGATTAAGCGAAGATTGGCTAAGGACGAGGTGACGATGCGTGTGGGAAATGGTTCCAAAGTCGATGTGATCGCGGTCGGCACGCTACCTCTACATCTACCATCGGGATTAGTTTTAGACCTGAATAATTGTTATTTGGTGCCAGCATTGAGCATGAACATTATATCTGGATCTTGTTTAATGTGAGACGGTTATTCATTTAAATCAGAGAATAATGGTTGTTCTATTTAGATGAGTAATATCTTTTATGGTCATGCACCCCTGCTGAGTGGTCTATTTTTGTTGAATCTCGATACTAGTGATACCCATATTCATCGTGTTGAAGCCAAAAGATTGAAATTTAATAACGATAGTGCAACTTATTTGTGGCACTCCCGTTTGGGTCATATCGGTATAAAGCGCATGAAGAAACTCCATGCTGATCGACTTTTGGGATCACTTGATTATGAATCACTTGATGCTTGCGAACCGTGCCTTATGGGCAAGACGACTAAAACTCCATTCTCCGGAAGAATGGAACGAGCTACTGACTTGTTGGAAATAATACATACCGATGTATGCGGTCCAATGAGTATTGATGCTCGTGGTGGGTATCGTTATTTTCTTACCTTCACTGATGATTTAAGCAGATATGGTTATATCTACTTAATGAAGCATAAGTCTGAAACATTTGAAAAGTTCAAAGAATTTCAGAGTGAAGTGGAAAAATCATCGTAACAAGAAAAATAAAGTTTCTACAATTTGACCATGGAGGAGAATATTTGAGTTACGAGTTTGGTCTTCGTTTGAAACAACATGGGATAGTTTCACAATTAACACCACTGGAACACCACAACGAAATGGTGTGTCTGAATGTCATAACCATGCTTTATTAGATATGGTGTGATCTATGATGTCTCTTATTGATCTACCGCCATCGTTTTGGGGTTATGCTTTAGAGACGACTGCATTCACTTTAAATAGGGTACCATCAAAATCCGTTGAGACGACGCCTTATGTACTGTGGTTTGGCAAGACACCAAAGCTGTCATTTCTTAAAGTTTGGGGCTGCGATGCTTATGTGAAAGAGCTTCAACCTGATAAGATCCAACCCAAATCGGAGAAGTGCGTCTTCATAGGATACCCAAAGGAAACTGTTGGGTACACCTTCTACCACAAATCTGAAGGCAAAATCTTTGTTGCTAAAAATGGATCCTTTCTAGAGAAGGAGTTTCTCTCAAAAGAAGTGAGTGGGAGGAAAGTAGAACTTGATGAGGTAACTATACCTTCTCCCTTATTGGAAAGTAATTCATCACGAAAATCAGTTCCAGTGGTTCCTACACCAATTAGTGAGGAAGCTAATGATGATGATCATGAAGCTTCAGATCAAGTTACTACCGAACCTCGTAGGTCTTCCAGAGTAAGATCCGCACTAGAGTGGTACGGTAATCCTATTCTGGAAGTCATATTACTAGACCATGATGAACCTACGAACTATGAGGAAGCGATGATGAGCCCAGATTCCACGAAATGGCTTGAAGCCATGAAACCTGAGATGGGATCAATGTATGAGAACAAAGTGTGGACTTGGGTGGACTTGCCCGATGATCGGCAAGGCATAGAAAATAAATGGATCTTTAAGAAGAAGACCGACGCAGACGGTAATGTTACCATTTACAAAGCTCGACTTGTTGCGAAAGGTTTTCGACAAGTTCAAGGAGTTGACTATGATGAGACTTTCTCACCTGTAGTGATGCTTAAGTATGTCTGAATCATGTTAGCAATTGCTGCATTTTATGATTATGAAATTTGGCAAATGGATGTCAAAACTGCATTCCTGAATAGATTTCTGGAAGAAGAGTTGTATATGATGCAACCGGAAGGTTTTGTCGATCCAAAGGGTGCTAACAAAGTGTGCAAGCTCCAGCGCTCCATTTATGGACAGATGCAAGCCTCTCGGAGTTGGAATAAACGCTTTGATAGTGCGATCAAAGCATATGGTTTTATACAGACTTTTGGAGAAGCTTGTATTACAAGAAATTGAGTGGAAAGACCTCGGAGAAGCTGCTTACATATTGCGCATGAAGATCTATAGAGATAGATCAAGATGCTTAATTGGACTTTCACAAAGCACATACCTTGATAAAGTTTTGAAAAAGTTCAAAATGGACCAGTCAAAGAAAGGGTTCTTGCCTGTGTTACAAGGTGTGAAGTTGAGTCAGACTCAAAGCCTGACCACTTTAGAAGATAGAGGAAAAATGAAAGTCATTCCCTATGCTTTAGCCATAGGTTCTATCATGTATGCAATGATGTGTACTAGACCTGATGTATGTCTTGCTATAAGCATAGCAGGGAGGTACCAAAGTAATCCTGGAGTGGAGCACTGGACAGTGGTCAAGAACATCCTGAAATACCTGAAAAGGACTAAGGATATGTTTCTCATTTATGTAGGTGATAAAGAGCTCGTTGTAAATGGTTACGTCGATGCAAGCTTTGACACTGATCGGGATGACTCTAAGTCGCAATCTGGATACATATTTTTATTGAATGGAGGAGTTGTCGGTTGGTTGGTGCAGTTCCAAACAGAGCGTCATGGCGGGATCTATGTTTGAAGCAGAGTACATTGCTGCTTCGGAAGCAGCGAATGAAGGAGTTTGGATGAAGGAGTTCATATCCGATCTAGGTGTCATACCTAGTGCATCGGGTCCAATAAAAATCTTTTGTGACAATACTGGTGCAATTGCCTTGGCAAAAGAATTCAGATTTCACAAGAGAACCAAGCACATCAAGAGACGCTTCAATTCCATCCGTCATCAAGTGTCGGAAGGGGACACAGAGATTTGCAAGATACACACGGATCTGAATGTTGCAAACCCATTGTCTAAGCCTTTTCCACAATAAAGTTATTATTTATTTCCTTAATTCATGATAAATGTTTATTATTCATGCTAGAATTGTATTAACCAGAAACTTAGTACATGTGTGAATACATAGACAAAACCTATAGTCCCTAGTATGCAGGGGCGGAGCTGGGCCCCGGGCAGCCAGGGCCCAGGCCCGGGGTGTGGAAATTCGAACATGCTATATATATGTATGTTTTTCGGCAGGCCCAGGGCATGCAAAAGAAGAAAGCCCAAAGATTGATGGGCTCTCTCGTCTGGAAGGCTGAAACGGACGCACGAGGGAACCCATCCACTCCACGAGGCCACGATCTAACTCGGACGAAGCGTACACCTCATTGCAATTTTTTTAAAGGTTTAGCGCTCGTAGCCGCCGCGACCTAACTTGCATCATGCACCAGCACGATCGCATCAGGCCGCGACTCCAGTGCTCGCACCGCCGTCCGCCGCTGCGTTGTCGTCCACCGGCAACCTCCGCCACCTCCGCCACTCCCACTTTCCTCCCGCTCCCGGGCTCGTGGCCACCGTCCTCCTATGCGTCGTTGCCGGCGTCGAGCGCCATCTACTAGTTTGCTGGCTGCTTGATTGCCGCATCTTGGTATTGTTTGTGTGACAATTTTCTGGTTTCCCCTGATGCTTTCCACATGTAGTGACTTCTATCCCACGTGTCGGTGGGAAACGACACCTATGGGATCACGAGGATCCCTTCTACGGTTGCCAGGGCACAGGGTTGTGAGAAGAGCAGGATTAGTAACCAGCACAAGGATCATTTACCCAGGTTCGGGCCGCGAGGGACGTGTAAAACCCTAGTCCTGCTTTGGTGGATGTATTGAGTGTTCTTGAGCTCTTGAACTAGCTATGGTGGCTGCGTGGTTCAAAAGAGCCGAATCCCTCTCCAGTATGCCATGGGCCTCCTTTTATGGTCGAAAGGGACTGCCACAGTGGCACACAGGAGGTGGAAAGGCCTACAGTGCTATGGGCTTATCGCTCGCATTACAGGACAAGACACATTTAATGCGTAGCTTAGGTGTCCTCTTGCTTTATTGGAGACGAGAGCGAGGCCCGTCCCGTCCGTCGCCGCTCCTCCTCGCTTCGACACGCGCCCTGGCCAGTGATGCATGCGGCGCCATGTAGGTAGGCAAGCAACTGAGGTGGCGCGATGGTGGAGCATTCACAAAGATTTGCATGCCGCCACGAAGGCGTGTGCTGAGTTGGCCTAGAAGCCGCATGTTGCCACGCAGGTGCCTGCCCAGCTGGTTGAGTTGGCAGCTGCATGTGAACGGCGGTGGAGACTTGGTTGGTGCGGGCCTGGCTGTGGCCCTGCTGATGCCCTTGGCAAGGGCCTTGCCGGGGCGCGCTGCTATCCCCAGCGAGGATCTTGTCGGGGGTCTTGTGGGTTTCCTTGGCTAAGGTCCCGCCAAGGATCACCGTCTTCTGATCCTCATCTGATCTCATATGTTCTTTGTCTTCACAAAGATCTACATGTCACCATGGAGGTGCCTCCCAAGCCCTGGCCCAACGTGGTTGATGGTGTTGGAGACTGTGGGTTTGAGGGTGGCTTACTTTGCTGGTGCGGGCGAGCCGCCCCGACAAGGGTCTTACCGGGGAAACCTGCTTCGCCCATTTGCTCTCTGTGGTCTCGGCCTTTGGCATTGTCTTGTTTGTCTTGGACTTCGGTTTAACTCGGTTCACCTCCCCTGCCTTGCCACTCGTGGTCGTGGCGCGTGGTTGTGACTGCCCGCGCACAAGTAAAGGGGTACAAAAGTTGTGCCCCTACTTTTGTACACCGACACACGTTCTACAATGTTAATATGAACTGAAATTTAATTGACATAATGTATGTGTGTGTGTATCAATGTAAATATACAGTAATACAGACATACAGTCATATATGTTACTCCACCGGTTCCAAAATATAACGCGCCCACGCTTTTAGAAAAACTTTGACCATAAATTTAACCAACGAGACCGTCTGTGGCGGGAGGAAAAATTATACAGTGAATTCATATTCAAAAGAAGTTTTCAAATATGTATTTTTTTGTTCCCGCCGCAGTTGGTTTTGTTGGTTAAATTTATGGTCAAAGTTGAAGCACGGAAACCGAGGACGCACTATATTTTGGAACGGAGGGAGTAATATGTATTTGCAAGTATTGATGATGATGATATTGTCTATCACTTTCAATCATATAGGTCCCGCAAAGGGCTTTTACCTCGTCGAACTGGTAAGTTTTTAGACTTGATGTTTATGTCATATCTTATGATTTTGCTTTTGTTGTCTTGAAGGTGTTGGCTCTTCTTCTACTGTTGACGAGGTTATGCGAGGCACTGATGAAGCAAACCATTGATTTGGTATTCTTATTTATCACGTGCTATTCTTTGTAGTTTTTGTCATGTTTTTATATATATTTTTGTATCGTTAAGCATTGAGTTTAAATTCTAAACTTTAAACCAAATTTTTATGGGGTATCTTTTGTGGTAGCTACAAGCCTTATGGAGGTTAAATTTTTCTCCCTTGTTGTAAATTTTTTTTGGGCCCGGGGCTTGCTCCAATCCTGGCTCTGCCACTGCTAGTATGCTTCTACTTGACTAGCACGTTAAGCAAAGATGGTTATGTTTCCTAACCATAGACATGTGTTGTCATTTGATGAACATGATCACATCATCAGGAGAATGATGTGATGGACATGACCCATCCGTTAGCTTAGCATTATGATCGTGTTAGTTTCATTGCTACTCCTTTCTTCATGACTTATACCAGTTCCTTAGACTATGAGATTATGCAACTCCCGAATACCGGAGGAACACCTTGTGTGCTACCAAACGCCACAATGTAAATGGGTGATTATAAAGGTGATCTACAGGTGTCTCCGAAGGTGTTTGTTGGGTTGGCATAGATCGAGATTAGAATTTGTCACTCCGTGTTTCAGAGAGGTATCTCTGGGCCCTCTCGGTAATACTCATCACAATAAGCCTTGCAAGCATTGTGACTAATGAGTTAGTTGTGGGATGAAGTATTACAGAACGAGTAAAGAGACTTTCGTGTAATGAGACTGAACTAGGTATTGAGATACCGACGATCGAATCTCGGGCAAGTAACATACCGATGACAAAGGAAACAACGTATGTTGTTATACGGTTTGACCGATAAAGATCTTCATAGAATATGTAGGAACCAATATGAGCATCCAGGTTCCTCTATTGGTTATTGACTGGAGACGTGTCTCGGTCATGTCTACATATTTCTCGAACCCGTAGGGTCCACATGCTACGTTCGATGATGATTGGTATTATGAGTTTATGTGATATGATGTACCGAAGATTTTTTGGAGTCCTGGATGTGATCACGGACATGACGAGGAGCCTCTAAATGGTCCAGACATAAAGATTGATATATTGGATGACTATATTCGGACACCAGAAGCGTTCCGGAGAAGTTTGGATAAAACCGGAGTACAGGAGGTTTACGGGAACCCCCCGGGGGATTAATGGGCCTTAGTGGGCCTTAGTGGAGAAGAGAGTGGGCCTACAAGAGGTGGCACCCCCCTTTCCCAGTCCGAATTGGACAAGGGAAACAGGGGCGCGCCCTGTCGGTGTCAAAACCGGCGGATCTCGGGTAGGGGGTCGCGAACTGTGCGTCTAAGGCTAATGGTAATAGGAGGTGGGGGACACGATGTTTACCCAAGTTCGGGCCCTCTCTATGGAGGTAATACCCTACTTCCTGCTTGATTGATCTTGATGATATGAGTATTGCAAGAGTTGATCTACCACGAGATCGTAGAGGCTAACCCTAGAAGCTAGCCTATGATTATGATTGTTCTTGTCCTACGGACTAAACCCTCCGGTTTATATAGACACCGGAGGGGGCTAGTGATGATGATATAGACCTAGGGTAGGGTCATAGGCCTGACTGATATACCCTACCCAAGGTCACTACCCTAGAAGCTAAGAACACTACTGGAAACAGCTACTTTGCCATCTGCCAGCTCTTTGCCGTCTGCTAGCGGACGGCAAAGAAGCTCTTTGCCATCAGCTACCCAAAAGCGGATGGCAAAGAACTAGCTGATGGCAAAGTACTTCTTTGCCATCAGCCAGTTCTTTGCCGTCCGCTAGCGGACGGCAAAGAAGCTTTGCCATCGGCTAGCGCACGGCAAAGAGGGAGGGGCCCCACCGACGAGCTGGTTTAAAAAACTTAACGCCCCCCCACTATTTGCCGTCCGCTAGCGGACGACAAAGAGCAAGTGGCGGACGACAAAGTGGGGCGGACGGCAAACGTTTAGGTTACTAACGGCGCCCCACTCCGGCCATCTCTCTCTGTTTGCTCTGTCCCCCTCTCCTCCCCGACGACCACCGCCACCCGCCACCGCCCCCTGGCCCCACCGCCCCTCGCCCCGTCGCCCCCACCACCCGCCACCGCCCCGGTGTCCCGTCGCCCACACCGGAGCCAGGTTCGCCGCGGGCCCCCTGCGTCCGCCTTGCCCCCCGTCCCAGAGCTAGGCTCGCCGCCGCCCCTGCGCCCGCGCCGCCCCTAGAGGCAGGCTCGCCCCTAGGCCTACGTCTGCCTCGCGCCCCCCCGCCAGTGCGTCCACCTCGCGCCCCCCGCCCCGGAGCCAGGCTCACCGCCGCCCTGGAGCCAGGCTCGCCGCCGCCCCTGTGCCCGCGCCGCCCCCTCCATCCTCCATCGAGAGGAGCCAATGTGAGCATTTTTTTTGTTTTTTTCTACTGTTTTTCTTTGCTATTTAGGTTTAATTAGGTTATTGATAGGTTTAGGTTAGTGGTTGGTTTAGGTTAGTGCTAGATATAGGTTTAGATTATTATTAGAAGAAGAAAGTTGAAAAAAAGAAGAAGTAGAAGAAGAGGAAAAAGGAAAAAAAAGGAAGAAGAATAAGAAGAAAGTTGAAAAATATAACAATATAGAAGAGGAAAAAGGAGAAGAAGAAAGAAGAAGAAGAAGAAGAAGAAGAAGAAAGAAAGAAAGAAGAGGAGGAGGAGGAGGAGGAATAGGACGAGGGAGAAGCAGAAAGAAAAGAAGAAGAAGAAAGAAGAAGAAAGAATAATAAGAAGAAGAAGACCCCGACGCGCCACCCCGACACCCCGACCCCGACCCCTGACCCCCGACACACCCACCCCGACCCCCGACACCCCGACCCCGACCCCCGACACCCCGACCCCGACCCCGACACGCCACCCCCGACACCCCGGCCCGACACCCCGACCCCCGACCCCCGACCCCCGACACCCCGACCCCAACCCCCGACACCCCGACCCCGACACGCCACCCCGACACCCCGGCCCGACACCCCGACCCCGACCCCCGGCCCCCGACACCCTGACATCACGCCCCGACCCCGACACGACACTCCGATACCCCGACACCTGACCCAGACACGACACCCCGACACCGACACCCCGACCCCGACACCACACCCCGACAACCTGACCCCCTGACCCCGACCCCTCGACCCCGGAACAGCACCCCGACCCCGACACGGCACCCCGACACCGACAGGACACCCCGACCACCGACAACTCCCAAAAAGGTGTTTTTTGGCTTCCAGAGGCCGATGGGGTCATATATTTGTGAATTATTAGTTAGGTCATATATTTCTCGATTTTGTTATGAAAAACATCATATATAATTGTGTTGATCGTGTAGTTTTAAATGTGCAGTTGTTTCATCGCTGCGAGGTTTGGTGTTCGACGACCTCGCCGTGCGTTTGACGAGCTCTGCCCCTTCGTTCGTGGGTGAGCACAAATGACAAGTCCTCCTCCCCCATTAATTATTTGATCTATTCCGATGAAACTTGATAGCTAGCTATATATGTGTCTTGAATCATCAGTATGCGTAACCAATATGTGACTCCCGTTCGAAAGCGTCATAGTTATAAATATGCATGCATTTGCATATTTATAACCTTGATTCTTTCGAATTGTCCAACGCTATCCATGGACAGCCCGAGTATGTGTAGATTGGGTTCGTTTTCCCATATGCTTTGCTCCGGATCCGACGCATAAATTTCGTCAGTGCCTCCCCTGTTGTTCTCCGGGTACACATCCTCTCTGTTGATTGCAGAGACGTGTATCAGGAGAACAGCGGGGAGGTGCTGCCGAAATTTTGCGCCGGATCCGGAGCATAGCATGGGAAAATGAACTCAATCTACACATACACGGGTGGGATTAGGACCTATCATTACCTATTAGAGTGTAGGTTGCATGGACGTAATAAAATTGACAAAATAGATAAACTAATGAAAATATATACATGGTGAATTACATATATAATTGTTGTGTGTCCAGTAGCTCTGAAAGTCAAGATGAGTGACCGTGCGTGGATGTATACCGGTCACACTGGTTAGAACAAATGGAGCGCTGAATGGTTCACAAAAACCAAGGGGTTTGTGCAAGCCGCATTTGCAAATGGCCAAAAGAAAACCTGGTGCCCCTGTTTCCGGTGCGGCAATTGGGAAAAGAAGACAGAGGCTGAAATGGGCAAACACCTGCAGAAGAGTGGTTTTATGCTCGATTATACGGTGTGGACATTTCATGGTGAGTCTGCCCAACGTGACCGAGATGAGGTGGATCATCGTCGCACTGACGAGCATGGTACCGGGATGGAAAACATGGTGCAAGGCTATGATGATGCTCGGGATTCGGACGAGGAGATGGAGGAATCTGCAAAGGCTTTCAATGAAATGTTGGAGTCTTCAAAACGTCCGCTCCACGAGCACACTGAGCTTTGTCAGTTGGATGCCATCTCACAAGTAATGGCTCTGAAGGCTCAGTTCAACTTGGGCAGAGAATGCTATGATGCAATTATGATAGTATTTGGACGCTTTCTACCCAAAGGCCATGTAATGCCTGCAAACCTGTACCAGTCGGACAAAATCCTCCGTGCACTGAAGATGCCCTATGAGAAGATACATGCCTGTGAGAAAGGATGTGCCTTATTTAGGCTTGACTATGCGGACTTGAACTATTGTCCCATTTGCAAGTCTTCCAGGTATATTGTGGTAGACAACGGTATGGGTGAGAAGACACAGACCAAAATCCCCGTTAGTGTTCTTCGGTATATGCCAATCGTACCAAGACTTCAACGTCTTTTCATGGTCGAAGAGACGGCCAGACAGATGACATGGCACAAAACAGGCAAACGAACCGAACTAGATGCAGATGGGAATCTGATGATGGTACACACATCAGATGGTGTGGCGTGGAAAAAGTTTGATGAATTACATGCTGACAAAGCGGCAGATCCGAGGCATCCTCGAGTCGTCATCAGCACGGATGGGTTCAGTGTGTTTGGTATGACGGCAGCCCAATACAGTTGTTGGCCCGTATTTGTCTTTCCACTCAATCTCCCCCCGGACAGATTATGCAAAGAAAGAACATTTTCCTGACGTTCATAATTCCAGGACCCAACTATCCGGGCAAAAATATGAATGTGTACATGCAGCCGCTTAAGGACGAATTGCAAGTAGTGCTGCAGGGGTTGGGACCACCATGAAAGTGTCCGCCGGCCCAACTCCGTCCTTGGAGTTCTGATTCGGCAAAACTTCCCAGGGTTTGTCACGTTGCCTGGTGAGGGTCGGCTTCCAGAGGTTGGATTGACTTGGGAGCACTACTTGGCTGCCCCGGCCCCGCCGGGTGAGATTATCGACGGTGTCTTGTGCAAGACGAGGGCACACGTCGTGATCAGAAAGTTCTGGGTAATTGATCCTTTACGCAATTTAAAATCTTCAACTAGCTAGTTATTAATTGTACTAATCAATATTGTCTCATTTGATTGCAGACATTCTACAGGTGTGAGGAGGGATACGATGAGGAGGCGGATCATGTTATCCACAAGGAGTGCAAGCGCCTACTTCAGAACTTACGGCATGAGGTTCGGGTGCAGGCTGTTCGAGACTACTACGCCGGGCGTGGTATCAAGAAGCCCAAGCAGGAGTGCCGCGATAAGTTCTTGAGTAAGGAGAAGTACATTTGAGTGTCATAATGCTAACGGAACATTGGAAATGATCTTTGGTGCAGCTTAACTCCAGAAACGCATCGCACGATCCTTCTCCAGCTACCGGCGCGAGCCAGCCCACTCCTTCTCCAGCTACCGGCGCGAGCCAGCCCGCTCCTACACCTGCGTGATCACGGTAAGTTTCTCTAGGGTTTTGCTTAACAAATGCATAAAGACCTAGACTTAGCTTTATTTCCTCCAATATGCTTACCATAATGACCTAGAGTTAGCTTCTTTTCCTCCAAAATGACTTAGTAAGCGTACTGACCTCATAAACCATCCATTCTACCTAAGTTAGCTCTAAAATGACTCATTTTACCTTAGTTAGCTTACAAGTGATCCAATTTATCCAAGTTAGCTCGAAAATGACCCATTTTACGTAGATTAGCTCCTAAATGATCCATTTTACCTACATTAGCTTTCAAATGACCCATTCCACCTAGGTTAGCTCCAAAATGACCCATTTCACCTAGGTTAGCTCCAAAATGACCCATTTCACCTAAGTTAGCTAAAAAACGATCCATTTTACCTTAGTTAGCTCAAAAACGTGGCATTTCACCTAGGTTAGCTCATAAACGACCCATTTGACCTAGGTTAGCTCATAAATGACCCATTTCACCTAGGTTAGCTCATAAACAACCTATTTCACCTAGGTTAGCTCATAAACGACCCATTTCACCTAGGTTTGCTCATAAACGACTCATTTCACCTAACTTAGCTCATAAACGACCCATTTCACCTAGGTTTGCTCATAAACGACTCATTTCACCTAACTTAGCTCATAAACGACCCATTTCACCTAGGTTAACTCATAAACAACCTATTTCACCTAGGTTAGCTCATAAACGACCCATTTCACCTAGGTTTGCTCATAAACGACTCATTTCACCTAACTTAGCTCATAAATGACCCATTTCACATAGGTTTGCTCATAAACGACTCATTTCACCTAGGTTTGCTCATAAACGACCCATTTCACCTAGGTTTGCTCATAAACGACCCATTTCACCTAGGTTTGCTCATAAACGACCCATTTCACCTAACTTAGCTCCAAAATGATCCATTTCACCTAGGATAGCTCATAAACTACCCATTTCACCTAGGTTAGCTCATATACTATACATTTCACCTAAGTTAGCTAATATATGGCATATACTTCTTCTTCTAGTCTTCTTCTTCTATTCTTTTTCTTCTAGTCTAATTCTTCTTCTAGTCTTCTTTTTCTAACTTTCTTATTTGTCATTTTGCAGGTTTCATTCACTTCACGGAAGCCAGCTTCCTATGATGGATTGCTTGCTTTTTCGTGTTTTTTCCTTTGATGCACTTGTATTATGCTGGCTTGCTATGAAGAAACTTTGCATATTGTAATATGTATGGATCGATGGAACTATGTGATGGATATATATGTGATGTGAAATTTTTGATGGATATATATGTGATGTGATGGAACTATGTGATGGATATTTATGTGATGGATATATATGTGCTGTGAAATTTTTGTTGTGATAATTGTTGGATATAAGAAAAACAGAAAAAAAAGAGGCAGTGCAGGCTCTTTGCCGTCTGCGGCAGACGGCGAAGACCCCTTTGCCGTCGGTGGAAGACGGCAAAGGGGGCACGTGGCGCCCACCTGTGCTTCCTGGGGTGGACCATTTGGCCAATTTGCCGTTCGCTGGTGGACGGCAAAGGCTGCCGTTAGCCGCCTAACGGAGTGACAATGGCGGACGTGCCACATTTTGCCGTCCCCCCTCTTTGCCGTCCGCCGCTGTAGGCAAAGGGCTCTTTGCCGTCCGCCTTGGAAAGCAGACGGCAAAGGACCTGTTTGCCGACCCTATCTTTGCCGTGTGTGTTTGCCGTCCGCGGCGGACGGCAAAGTGCTTTGCCGTCAGCCGTCCCTGCCTTTGCCGTCCGCCATGGCAGATGGCAAAGTACTGGATTCCTGTAGTGGAAGCTCAAGAGACAACATGGAGTACCAAATGAAGGCGTCGAGTGCAATCCACTCGACCTATCATATCACTCGGGTACCCCTCCTTCCTGATATCACTCGACCATACAAGAAACCACTCGACCTACTGAAGACCAGGAGTCGCACAGGACAGCAATGGTCAAGCATTCACTCCGTAGTCTTCATATGCATTAATATCACTTTATAACTGGCGTTACCAGTAACGCCCCCTCTTTATGTACATTGAACCCTCTGTAACGGGGGATGGCTGGGATCCTGGCGCACTCTATATAAGCCACCCCTCCTCAGGGACAAGGGCTCGCACCCCCTGTAACACACACGCATATGCTGAAATCCAGTCGACCGCCTCCGGGCACCAGGACGTAGGGCTTTTACCTCCTCCGAGAGGGGCCTGAACTCATAAACACTTGCGTACAACCTCACCGTAGCTAGGAACTTGCCTCCTCATTCGTACCCCCTACACTTACTGTCAGTCTTAGTACCACGACAGTTGGCGCCCACCATGGGGAAAAGCATCTTAGCAACTTCCGGCGAGGTTGCATTTTCTTCAGTCTTCATCAACATGGTTTCCGGTGATAGTTTGATCATGGGCTATGAGTTCCAACTCGGGGCGCTCACTTTCGTCGCCGACGATTCTTCCTGGCTCCAAGAGGCCCCGCTCGACGTCGAGGCACTGCCGATCCGGGGTTCATCGCACTTCCGCGCAAGTGCCCGTGGCGTCCTGCTCCGGCAGCCGTTGACCCCGTACCAGTCAACTCCCGTGTCGACCTCTCGCTCCACTGGAAGCCGCCACAAGCGGTCGGGCCGATCACGGCTCCAGTGGTGGGTGAAGCACGCGGTGGCTCGGGAGATGTTCAACCCCCCATGTCGCGGTGAGCGAGCCCGACGTATATCACTGCGGTCCAGTCGACCCATCAACTGACTTCGCAGATACACTTTCCGAGAGCGGGAGTTGTGACCCTGCGGCAGAAGTCCTCATTGTCGACTCTCATCGCGGCCCGCCCAGTTTTCACCGCAGCGACGAGAATAGGGACAGCGACGGTACGTCGCTCGGCCATGAGGAGTACCAGCCTCAACCTCTCAGTTTGCAACAGAGGGAGGAGCTGTGTCGCTGCAACGAGGAGGCTCTCCATACCCCCATCATAGGGGAAACCCCCAAGGCTCGAGCTTTGGAGGACATGTGCCTGGCCACGCTGGCCGAGCGCACTCGTTTGGAGAATCTCCAATATTCTCTCGACGAGCATGCACGTCGATTGATCCCCGGATCCAGTCGGCATAGACGACAACTGTTTCCATTGGAAACTCAGGTATTCCGCACGCCAATTCAGAATCTCGCAGCTGCTGCGTGTATTGCGGAGACCATTCATCCATCTTGCTTGGAGGCCGGAAGGGGCCTTGAACTGATCAGAGCGCTACTCCGGGAAGCAGGAGATCAGAACTCCGCCGTGTCCCAATCGCGGAACAGAATTCACAGTCGATCAGTAAGGACAGATACCGTTCAGTCAGAACACAGTCCTAGGTCACTATTGAGGCAAAGAGATCGTGAGCATTGTCAGGATCGGCATTTGGGAAGAGTTCATGGAGATGATGATTGTGAGTTCACTCACGACAACTACCGTCGAGTGCCTTTGCTCCTTCCGAGGGGTGGGTCATACGCGCCCCGGCGGTATGACGACAGGCGTCCATACAGTAACGACCGCAGAGTTCCAGTCGACCCAAGGGAGCCTAGGTTCGATGCGAGGTCAGTCCTTGTTCAGGGCTTGGTCGACCGGAACAGAGCATACAGAGAGGGGCCAGATAGAGACAGGCCCAGCGGGAGCAGGGTCCACGTATCTGGCCCCGAGTTCTTCGGAAGAGCCATCAGGGCCGCCGAGATCCACCACAACTTTAGATTGGCAACTGGTGTCAGCAAGTTCACGGGAGAGTCAAAGCCCGACACTTGGCTTGAAGATTACCGAGTGGCTGTGCACATCGGCGGCGACAGCGATGAGGTGGCCATGAAGCAGCTCCCTCTGATGCTTGAAGGTTCTGCCCAAGCTTGGCACAATCAGTTGGCCCCGGGGAGCATTTTGAGTTGGGATGAGTTGGCCCGAGTGGCTACCAAAACATTCGAGGGCACCTGCAACAGACCTGCTGGTCTACCAGAGTTGCAACATTGTCTGCAAAAACTGAATGAAACCTTGAGACTCCATAGATGGATCACTCTGCACCACACAGTGGAGAATGTGTCAGATCACCAAGTAGTCTGTGCCTTCAAAGAGGGTGTTCGCTACAGAGAGCTCAATCTGAAATTCGGTCGGACAGGAGATATGACTCTGACTCGGATGATGGAGATTGCCACTAAGTATTCTAACGACAAAGAGGAAGACCGACTCCGGAGTGGTAAGCACAAAACAGTCGCCCAGGACACCGGAGGAGGAAATTCCAGTCGGAAGCAGAAGTGAAAGGCTGAGGCAGCAGGACCTGCCGAGGCAGCTGTTCACACACGAACACGTCACCATGTACCTCCAACGCCGAGGGTGATGCACCGCAGCTCACGTCGAAGGAGGCCCGTCCAGAAGCGCGGTACGAAAGCAATTCGGCGGGCGCTATTGAGCACCCAAAACCCCCACGCGCCCGGGAGGGACCCCATCTGTACGTGCGGCGGCAATAGGCTGCCCTAGGTCGGTTCGCTCGCCCCTAGAGCCTCGAGGATCGCTGCCCTTCAACACGAAGAACGAACGAAGAACGAGAGAGAAAGAACAAGGGAGGGGTGTAAAACTAGGGTAAAAAGTAGATGAGTTTTGCGATTGTGTGTTGTTGTTCAATCGGCCGTCACCTCTTATCTATATAAAAGGTGGATGGACTTCTCATACAAGAAAAGGACTTGCCTAGCCGTCCAAATCATCAAAACCTAATAAAACACATACTATTCACAACCCCTGACCCGGATGTCCGGCCCAAGGCCCGGATAATCCGGCCTAGCCCAGTTTTCTGACAACAGTTTACTGTTTTGGATCTAGAATCTACATACGACCTCAGATTTGGACATTTTCTATATCCAAATCAACCACATCAACGATACGCACAACTTTCATGTTGAACACTGTTTGATATAAGGCCATCTTGAAGGTATTTCGGGACGTTTTCTAAAGTCTGTAGCAGAAAAAGTTGTCCGGACGTCTAGACTCATGTCCGGATTATCCGGGCTTTACCTGGATGATCTGGGTGCCATCCGGATGATCTAGATTCACGGGGCCCGAAATTTATGGTTCTGTTAATTTACCCGGATGATAGCCCGGACGTTCAGGTCATTCATCCGGCGGTCCGGATCCCGGCCCGGATGATCCGGCCAAATACTGCTGCAGTCCACTGTTTTGCCTGTAACTTTTGCATACAACCTCGTATGGGGACGGTTTTTATATCAAAATCGTCCGTTTTCACGAGAGGAAGAACTTTGCAGTTGAAGACTTTCTCATCTGAGGCCATCTTAATAAGGTTTCAATCCATTTTCTACTCTGATGTCAACACGGGTATCTCCGAAATTGTAATATTGTTTGCACCTGAGCTCCGTTTTGCACCATCTTCATATCTATTTCGATCGTCTTGAAGAGAGCCATCAATTGGTGACGTGAACTCATAATTTTAACCTCATCTCATTATAGCCTTATGTCACTCTTTGCAATCATGCCATTTTCGAGCGTCAACACATGCCCCCCTATTTTTCGGCAAAGCTAGTGTGCCGAAAAATATCTTGCAATACGTTGGTCTAAGGACGATGTCAACACTCCATCGGACATTTATATGCGTTAGGGAGATAATTTCTATATCGGCCATGTTTATGCTTAGGGCGATAATTTTATATCGGCCATTGATTTTAACTTCTTATTCACATCATACCTTGTAACCGATTACCACCAATCAGCTTTAAAGAGATGGGAATGAACCCATTCCTTGTAGCACTAAGGAAATCAAACTCCGATGGATCACGCCCTATTAAGCAAGTAACACTGGGATGATTCCAATCCACCGATGCATCAGCCAAAGCAACACAAGCCGAATTATCCGCGTGAATGACTTCTACCTCATCATCGACCCATTGTATTAAAAATTGATGCATGGTAGATGGCACACATTGGTTAGCATGAACCCAATCACGACCTAATATAACATTATAGTTACCTTGCACCTCGGTGATGAAGAATGTGGTGGCCAAAGTTTTACTTCCCATGGTGAGTTCCATGCACATCACACCTTTGACCTCTGTCTTTTCTTTACCCTCAAATCCATTAAGTACCATATTGGTCTTCATCAATGTATCATCATCTAACCCCAACTTCTTGAAGACCGAGTAGGGAATAAGATTGACCACGGCACCACCATCAACGAGCATCCTAGCAACCGGTGATCCGTTAATATGACCTTTGAGGTACAATGGCTTCAAGTGTTTCACCAGTTCTTTTGGCTTCTCGAAAGATAGCATTCTTAGGACCAAAATCCAGCTGGGATACCTCCCCTTCTAAACATATAGCACGAAACTTGGCAGGTAAGTAATATACCATATTAATATCCATACCTTCCCGAACCAGCGTAGATTCATAATCCACCATTTCATCTTCATCTCCTAATGTGAATATTGGGCTCAAAGATTCCTCAATTGAAGGAGATGTTTCAGGTGGTGTGGACGATGTAATAGGGGTTGCATCATCCGCTTTTGGTGGTGAATGTGTTGCTGTAGCTAATGTAGAAGCATCTGTGTTTTCTTTTTGTTTAGGCATCCACACTTGTTTTGTGAGTGCCATGGGCCGAATTTCACTTAACAATTCGTCCCTTTGCCTCTCCTCTTTGTGCTCTGCCTTCTCGTGATTCCTCATGTGTTGTAATCTCCTTTTCATGGTCTTGGTTAAATCGGGAGGACACCACTTAGGTTGAGTATATTTGGGTTCTTGGTTTGGCATTGCTTGTGCTCGCCTCATGATCACTAACCATGGAACCCTGCTGAACAATAACAATATCACCATTAGAAGTAGCTAGATTACCAACAAACGCCTTTTTGATCTCTTTTTGCTTGTCACATTCTGAAATTTCCACATTAGATGACTTAACACGCCACACTTTTTTATTGGCCTTACTTGGAGAAATTTTTGTTGGCCGATTAGCACCATAGCTCAAACGACCTTGTGTGGGATAATAAAGCCTCTCACGAGCAGGTGTTCTAGGTTCTGCCCACCCCATATGGAAAGCATAAGGAGCCATTGGGGGCTGCCCCCATCCTCCACTGAAGCCTCTCATGTAATATGGCGCATAGGAGGGTTGTGACATCCATGGTGTCGGTGCCCATGACCCATATGGCCTTGCATATCGTCGAAACTCTTGCTCCGGAGGCAATCTTGAACGCTTTGAATGGGATGGCCGATTAGAGCTAGAACCGGCCGCTTGACTTGCATATTTGGATAGCAACATATGAAAGTTGGCTTGATTCTCTTGTTCTTAGTTTCATTCTTTTTCCACTTGCCAACTTCTGAATTCTTGGGCTTGATCAATTTAACATGAGCATCCTCTTGTACTTGTGGTTGCCCCCCGAGTGTAGCATTTTTATAGTGATCTTCAACACTTCCTTGCCATCGGGTTGCTTCTCAAGTACAATCTTTCTTCCCAAGACTTTGTCGGCCTCCTTGCCTTTCCTGGCTTCACCAATAAAAACATTATCTTTATTAGTAGATTCGGCTATGCTAGGCCGAATTAACATTTTATTTCCCTCCAAGTCCATGGTTTTTATCGGAAAGGGTTGTTTATCAACTTGCATCTCAGCAAATTTCAATCGTCCATCATTAATGGCCGATTGTATCTGTCGTCGATAAACATTGCAATCATTAGTAGCATGAGAAAATGAATTATGGTATTTGCAATAAGCTCACTGTTTCAGCTCGTCAAATGGAGGTATGGTGTGTGATATTCTAATCATCTTATCCTGTAAGAGAGCATCAAATATCTTATCGCACTTAGATATATAAAATGTAAACCTCATCTCCTCATCATGATTCTTGCGAATTGGCTTAAGAGCATTGCATGTATAGGGTTCGGCCTTTGAGGACCAAACAAACTCAGTAGTATAAACATCAACCTCATCGTTCGAATTATCATCATTGTGTTCAACCATATGCGTTCTTGGACGATCGGTTGTAGACCTATGAATCTCTTTACTTCGACTCTCTTGAGCCAAAGCTTTTTTTAAGACTTGGTTAATGCTCAAAAACTCATAACTTTCTAGCATCTCTTTAATGTGAGTTTTCAAACCATTAAGAACAAGATCTGCCAAGTCTCTCTCAGTTATCACTAAGCTATAACATCGGTTTTTTATGTCCCTAAATCTCTTGACATAATCGGTGACCGATTCATCATGTTTTTGCCTAACCGATGTAAGATGTGACAACTCACTACAAGAAATATGTCAACTTGTGACCACCACTATTGGTCACTGAAAGGTCACAAATTTCCATTTACGACCTTTTTGTGACCAAAAACAGAAGGTCAAAAGCTGGCCGTCGTAAACTGACTATAGCGACCTTTCTTCTGGAATGGTCAAAGATGTTTACGACCAAAATATTCCTACTATGGCGTTTTGGTCACTAGCAACCTCCCCAAGCCACGTAGGCATCCAGCGTGGCAAGCTGATGTGGCACAAGATTCAGCCCGGTCCAATTCGGTTTTCTACATGGGCCGAGCCCATTAATTCGGCCTTTTTATTGTTTTTTTCATGTGAATTTTTGGTCGGCTACATGGGCCACGCCCTACAATTCGGCCTTTTAATTTTCTAGGCCATGGCCCTTTTGCAAACCATTTCATTAGGCCTTTTTGTACGGTTTTACAGAAATGCACAATATTCCAGCCCACTATTATTTGGGCTGTAGCATTTTTGATCCAGTAGACCATTTGGTCTTTTTATTATTCCCTGATTTCCAGTTTACACATTTGAACAGCAAACACTCAATAATTCTCTCAATTAAATGATTAAATTCAGAAATCATTCATCCAAATACACACAACAGCACATACAAGTCTGCCCGTCCAACCTCAACTAAAACAAGCAAAAACAGATACACATCAACTAAAGTTGTGGTGCGCTTCCATCACAGCAGCAGCAACCTAAGCGACATTAGATCACCAAAAAGAAACAATGCCATCAACATGAGGCGGTAATCCAACTTCAACACTTTGTGAGGAGCAGCGCCACCAGGAGGATGCCGATCGCCTCTGGTACCTGGCCACAGGTCACATCAGAAATATTCAGAAATCAGTTGAACATAATTGACTACAAAAGAAATCAGAATTGAACAGAATTGTCATGCTTATCTACTTTCAGGAAAGTTAATACATATTTCCATGCTTGTCTATCAAAGAAATTGTATCAACTTAACACTTAGTCATGCATAAGTGTTTCACATCAAAAACATACAGCAGTGCAGACTCAAAATTGTATCAACTTAACACTTAGTCATGCATAAGCGTTTCACATCAAAAACATACAAAATTTGGAGTAGGAAACTAAATCTCTAAATACTCCAGCTGCAAATACTGCTAACACTAATAGGCCAGTAGCAAATACTGTATTTTTGGAGTTTTAACAAATGTTCAGTAATTTATGGAGTACAGCAGCAACATCACGTTAAGAAAGTGAGCTAAATCATCACATTTTCAACTCTAAAGGTGCGGCAGGTCCTAACCCTATCATAGGCATACGCGCAAACAGGTGCATGACAGTGTTAAGTTTTATACAAGGATGTGGCTTATTGAAACTGAAAGTCCAAGTAAAAGTCGTCAAGAGCAAAAATAATGAAATGTTTAGTCCCAGGTTTGTGAACTACGCAGCAATTCTTTTAAACTTGTAATACGGAGGCTGAGTTAGTATGCAGAATGTCTGTAAGCTACAACATGGCCCATCCAAGCACAGCCCAACCCGTCAGCTACAAAGAGCATGAAATAAAAACAAAATACCATACTTAATTGGAGCTTTATTTTTTTGTTCTTACACGGGCCGCTAATAAATAAAGAGTCAGAAAAGCGTCTGAATGGAATCGAGGCTCTGTTTCAGGTAGCAAAGTGGCAAGCAATCTATTTGTGCAGCAGCAATTCTAGGCTTCACTCTGCTCATGATCTACTAATGACTTCTAGCATAAAAAACACTTCTGGCCTAGTAAGCAACAGTATAGCATGCACTTATTAAATTCTTAAGAGTAGCACATGCATTGTCTATTAAGGGAATCATCTGTTACAATTTGTGTTAAAATCTCCTAGGAGTTCAAAGGCTGGAAACAATCTACTATGGAGAAGTGAAGGACCCCAAGTACCTTAAGAGTAGCACATGCATTGTACAACTCTTCTTTACGAGTATCTCCGAAACCATCAGCGTTACCTGTAAAAGTGGTAGTCATCACATGGAAAAATTAGCCAAGCACAGCTCTAATATGGAAAGAAGCACTTCTGTATTTCTATTATATATGCTAGAGAAACTGATTTCTAGTGTTAAAACGTGCAGCTCTGTATACATAATTTTGGTAAGCTAGGCAGAAGCTTAAATATTCAGTGTACAGAAATAGTCATGTGTATGCATATGTAAATCAATATGTCAAATTTATGGCCAACTAGAGATTCATGTATACAATTTGCTAGAGAAGAAAATAACAAGTCAGTTTGTAGCTAGCCTACCAGCAGTTTAACAACACTAATAGATTTGCATTTGATGCTGCCACTTAATTTCAGGACATGACAAGACAAAAAGCATGGCATCAACACGAGCATCAATAGCATACTAACACCTAAATTGATACTAAATTAATGGAGTCCCATCCATCCATGAGAAAAGAAAGTGCCTTTGGTTGATAAAGAGAAGAGAAGACTACCTCTTGCTGGGATCAAACCAGAGGATACCAGCGCATCCACCCATGAGCAGGTTGTGTGGCTCGAGGTCATGGTCCCGGACACCGCGTTCGTGGCAGAAAGCAACGCCATTGCAGAGCTGGTACATCATGATCTACATGCACAATATCACCAAGTTCACCAACAACGAATCAGTCAACGAAGTCATTGAAGCTGTCCAGAATCACTTTCAGCTATCATGCATGCCTAGAAGATAACAATACATGTGTGTTCATCATCTACGCAACAACTCACTCTCGGAAGCTGACTTTGAACGCGGCGACGGAGCCCGTCTTGGGCCTGTTGAACCCCTCCCTGCCTTTCGCGCGCACCCTCTCTTGTATCTGCACAGCAAGCACACAAAGCTCTACAATTTCAGCACAGCAGACGCACTGCACTTTGAGGCCCCAAGAATCAAGACCCCGGTAATTTATTATTACAGAAAAACGCACCCTCTGCTTCATGAGCTCCAGGTTGCCGATGCTGTCGCCAAGGATGGCGCGCATCTCCTCGTCGTCCCTGCAAGCGTTCTCCAGGACCCTAAACCACCACAGCAACAACCAGTGAGCTAGCTAGTTAACTGAGCAGAGAGGGAAGTAGTTACACAGGACATTATTATTCTTAAGTGAATTAAACAAGTCCACCCATCCCAAATCCTGCAGCTATGGCTACATTTGCTAGTATTTTGCTGCTTGGTTAAACTATGTGCCGCTACTAGAGATTACATCGGGGATGCAGGAGACAATCTGATGCGTTCGATACATGGCCTTGGATGCAACTAGCAAACTAGAGTACGAAAGGCAGTGCTGTCGAGTAAAACATAGTACTTATGTGAAATGCACTGAAGCTGAAATAAGATAGGGATATATACCTGCGGCAACACCGTGGCTGGCCGCAGATTGGCGAACACGCTGAGCCCGGCACGGATGTTGAGCAGCCCGGTCTCAGGCTTGAGATGCTTCTCACTGCTGTCCCACTTATACCTGCAAGCGCAGCATCAGCGTCCATTTACTGAAACTGAAAGTCACAGATGCACATCACAACTTCTGAACTAATTACTATTGCCAGATCGTTTCCACTCACCCTCCTATCGCGCCGAGCAGGATGGCGTCGGAGGGCCGCGCTGCCGCGAGCGTCTCGTCGTGAAGCAGACGTAGTCATGGTTGTAGGAGATGTGGAGCAGGTCCGCTGCAGAGGTGCAGGGGTGGTCTACGGGGCGACGACGCGGACGAACTGCAGCGGCGGCAGGAGCTCGTGAAGAGGCCATCCATGGCGGGGATGTTGTAGATGTACCTGAGAGAGAGGGAAGATGCGTGAGGGAGAGAGAGAGAGAGACAGAGGAAAGGAGAAGGACGGGACGGGTGTAGGTCTCGTCCGCGCGTCGCCGGCGGAGAGGGCCACCGCCTCCATGGCCGGTGACGGGTGTAGGTCTGCTGGGCACCGTCGAATCCCGCCTTAGGTCGCCGGGATTGGGCGCCGGAGGCGCCAGTGGGAAGTTGGATCTGGGAGTGGGAAGAGGGGAGAGGATCTGAGGTGGGGAGGGGAGGTGTGGCGGAGGTGGGTGGCGGCGAGGGGACTGGTCGGTGGCGAAGGTGGGTGGCGGCGAGGGGATGGGTGGAAGAGGTGGAAGGGGATCGGCGGTGTTGGGCGGAATCGATGGGGGCGGCGGCGCACGGAGGATGGCGCGGCTAGGGTTTGGACGAGAGCTGCGCTGATTCGGGAGGGGGATGAGAGGGATGAGGGGTAGAGGGGGTGGGGGAAGAGGGCTGCCGTCGGATCCAGGCCTATCCAACGGTGGTCGGGCATGATCCGCGTGAGGTGCTCGTGGACCAATCAGAATGCAATAAAGGCCTTGATGATTTTATGACCATATAAATAGGTCGTAAATGATTAAAAATAAGTTTTTTTGCAGGAGAAAAGCATTTTTCGTTGTTGAAGTATAAAAAATAGTTTTGTTGTGACGAACCTACCAACTCTATGTATTAGACCAAATTGTATGTATAATTGACCAAATGATTTTATGTAAAATGCTTTTGATCCACGAAAAATTCATTTTCTATTTTTTCGAGTGCCCAAAATGAGTTTTTTTGTGAAGGACCTATCATATATTTGTTGTAAAATTAGACCTAATCAATTTTATAAAATACTAGGCCATATATAATGCACAATTGACAAAATGGTTGGGTGTCAAAAATTTTGATCCACCTCTGGTGAAAAAGACAAATTCCCGTCGATTCAGTTGGAAGAGGGTCAAATTTGAACTGCAGGTGCCTCATAGTTTGCTCTTTATTTTTTTCCAAAAATAATTTCTAGGTAAATAAGTATCTATTTAATCAGAGAAACACCAAAAAAATTCCAAGATTCAACCACTAGCTAGGACCGGTCATTCCCGGCGTTTTGACCGCATTTTGAAACGGGCATGAAAAATTCAAAAAAAAATCAAAAAATTGGAAAACCTCCGCATTGTGTCATTATATGTGACCAAGTTTCCAGGAATAATAACAAACTTGTAATAGGGCAATTATTTTAAAAAGTGTTCTCAGAAATGAGCTATCATCTCTGAAGATTCATGGCTTTCAAGCCAAATGATCAATCTTATGGCCACATTCGTGGCATAGTTTGTTCAAATGATCTCATATTGTGCACAAGGGTGCATATTGGAATGGCAAACAATGTGGCCTAAGGAAGTTTTCATTCTTTTTTGGACGAAAAAACCATTTTTCATTTTTCGAGTGCCCAAAAGGAGGTTTTTTTGTGAAGGAACTACCAAATAATTGTTACAAAATTGGACCAAATCAATTTTCTAAAATACTAGGACATATTTAATGCATAATTGACAAAATGGTTGGGTGCAAAAAGTTTTTATCCACCTCTCGTGAAAAAGACAAATTTCCGCCGATTCAGCTGGAAGCGGGTCAAATTTGAACTGCAGCTGCCTCATAGTTTGCTATTTATTTTTTCCAAAAATCATTTCTAGGTACATAAGTATCTATTTAATCAGAGAAACACCAAAAAAATTCCAAGATTCAACCACTAGCTAGGAACGGTCAAGCCCGCCGTTTTGACCGCATTTTGAAACAGGCATAAAAAATTCAAACAAATCAAAAAATTGGAAAATCTTCGCATTGTGTCATTATATGTGACCAAGTTCCCAGGAAAAATAACAAACTTGCAATACGGTAATTATTTTAAAAAGTGTTCTCAGAAATGAGCTATCATCTCTGAAGATTCATGGCTTTCAAGCCAAATGATCAATCTTGTGGCCACATTCGTGGCATAGTTTGTTCAAATGATCTCATATTGTGCACAAGGGTGCATATTGGAATGGCAAACAATGTTGCCTAAGGAAGTTTTCATTTTTTTTGGACGAAAAAACCATTTTTCATTTTTCGAGTGCCCAAAAGGAGGTTTTTTTGTGAAGGAACTACCAAATAATTGTTACAAAATTGGACCAAATCAATTTTCTAAAATACTAGGACATATTTAATGCATAATTGACAAAATGTTTGGGTGCAAAAAGTTTTTATCCACCTCTCGTGAAAAAGACAAATTTCCGCCGATTCAGTTGGAAGCGGGTCAAATTTGAACTGCAGCTGCCTCATAGTTTGCTATTTATTTTTTCCAAAAATCATTTCTAGGTACATAAGTATCTATTTAATCAGAGAAACACCAAAAAAATTCCAAGATTCAACCACTAGCTAGGAACGGTCAAGCCCGCCGTTTTGACCGCATTTTGAAACAGGCATAAAAAATTCAAAAAATCAAAAATTGGAAAACCTTCGCATTGTGTCATTATATGTGACCAAGTTCCCAGGAAAAATAACAAACTTGCAATACGGTAATTATTTTAAAAAAGTGTTCTCAGAAATGAGCTATCATCTCTGAAGATTCATGGCTTTCAAGCCAAATGATCAATCTTGTGGCCACATTCGTGGCATAGTTTGTTCAAATGATCTCATATTGTGCACAAGGGTGCATATTGGAATGGCAAACAATGTTGCCTAAGGAAGTTTTCATTTTTTTGGACGAAAAAACCATTTTTCATTTTTCGAGTGCCCAAAAGGAGGTTTTTTTGTGAAGGAACTACCAAATAATTGTTACAAAATTGGACCAAATCAATTTTCTAAAATACTAGGACATATTTAATGCATAATTGACAAAATGGTTGGGTGCAAAAAGTTTTTATCCACCTCTCGTGAAAAAGACAAATTTCCGCCGATTCAGTTGGAAGCGGGTCAAATTTGAACTGCAGCTGCCTCATAGTTTGCTATTTATTTTTTCCAAAAATCATTTCTAGGTACATAAGTATCTATTTAATCAGAGAAACACCAAAAAAATTCCAAGATTCAACCACTAGCTAGGAACGGTCAAGCCCGCCGTTTTGACCGCATTTTGAAACAGGCATAAAAAATTCAAAAAAATCAAAAAATTGGAAAACTTCACATTGTGTCATTATATGTGGCCAAGTTCCCAAGGAAAAATAACAAACTTGTAATACGGTAATTATTTTAAAAAAGTGTTCTCAGAAATGAGCTATCATGCGTGAAGATTCATGGCTTTCAAGCCAAATGATCAATCTTATGGCCACATTCATGGCATAGTTTGTTCAAATGATCTCATATTGTGCACAAGGGTGCATATTGGAATGGCAAACAATGTTGCCTAAGGAAGTTTTTATTTTCGTTGGACGGAAAAACCATTTTCCATTTTTCGAGTGCCCGAAAGGAGGTTTTTTTGTGAAGGAACTACCAAATAATTGTTGCAAAATTGGACCACCTCTCGTGAAATAGACAAATTTCTGCCGATTTAATACTAGGGCATATTTAATAGACAAATTTCTGAAATAGACAAATTTCTCGTGAAATAGACAAACATTTTCCATTAAAATACTAGGGCATATTTAATGCACAATTGACAAAATGGTCTGGTGTAAAATTTTTTGATCCACCTCTCGTGAAATAGACAAATTTCTGCCGATTCAGTTGGAAGCGGGTCAAATTTGAACTGCAGCTGCCTCATAGTTTGCTATTTATTTTTTCCAAAAATCATTTCTAGTTACATAAGGACCTATTTAATCATAAATACATGGTTTGGTGGCGATACGTCGATGTTTGGGCGGTGGCCGAGGGCCCCAACTCTAGAGCGCGTAAACTCGCATGCCCGCCGCGTGGTCACCGCATGACCGTGGCGTTGCCATGTGTTCTGGGCGGCCTAAGCATGTCTAGTGGGTTGGGCACTCCCCAGGTAGGTGCTAGGAAGAAAATTACAACATAAGATTCTCACGAGGAGACCAATCGATGCTCAAACATGAATTAGCAGCCAAGTGTTTGATTAGCGGTACAGGAAATGTACATGGCTAATGGGCGTGAGTTTTGGCTGAGGATGATCAGTTACTAAGAAGACTGTCTTCACAAATTTTCAGCTCAAAAGGAGGAGCCTAGGTGGTACTTGCTTTGCAAACCACCACACTGGACATAAATACGAATGTTGAAGCTCGGCTCAAAATAATGAATGGATTGAGCTGACATTTGGTGGAGGATGGTTATTTGGGCATAGGAAAGCACTGTAGAAAATGGATACCATTTGGACATGCCAAAGTGGTACTTCCTTCACAAAGTGCTGCTTTGAACAGAATAGGAAAATGAATATTTTTGAATTAGTTTTGAACTAGGCAAGGAAGGTTTTTACATATTTGACGAAGATATGACCCAAAGAATTTATGAGATTTTTTTGGGAATTTTGGGAATGACAGAAATATAGGTTGCTTCACAACCTAGGGCAAAAACTGCCACATGGACATGACACATAGGCAAAACTGATGAGGTGGCGCCTAGTCATAGCAACCCACCACAATTTACAAGGCTATGACCATCTATATTGGTCGTTAACAACTAGAAATAAGGCAGCAGACTAGCGCTGTTTGCTTTATGACCTTTTCGTGTGAGGAAACTACGACCTTTCTGACCAAAATGGTCGCAATGGTTTATGGTTTGGAGCCCCCCGAACAGCTTTTGACCAATTGGTCTAAAATGGTCATAAATTTATGACCAATTCTTTGAGGGTCACTAACAGAAGGTCATAAGTTGACATATTTCTTGTAGTGACTTTAGCTCATTATCGCCGCTATAAAAATGATCATGAAACTTTTGCTCTAATTGCGACCATAAGAGAATTGAGCCATGTGGTATAGGAGCAAACCATCAAAATGCGGTGCCAGTTAAAGACAAGGAAAATAAACGCACTTTCAACTCTTCTATGGAACCTGCTTCACCCAATTGTGCTAGATACTGACTCACATGCTCTGTAACATCCCAAATTTTCAATTTGGAATGTTATACATAGATCATCATTGCATATCATATTTTGTTGCATCTTTGGCTCGATCCTAGAAATTCTATGCAACTCAAGGACCCTCGGAGAGAGTTGGGGATTTTGTTATTTTCATATTTGAGTTTTTCTCAAATTTTGAAAATAGGATCATTGATTTTGTTTATTTTATCTTCAATTATTTCTACTACCAAATATTTAGAGAGGGAATAAAATGTCTTTCCCAAAATAAAGAAATAATGAAGATTTAATAAAAAAATCAAATAAGTTTTATTTTGGAAGTTTTTCGCCTTTTATTTGAATTTAGGAAAAATGTGCGTTTTTCAAAATTGCACTTAGGCCCCAAATAAATGTTCATCTTGTCCGTCTTAATTTTAGAAGCCGGGGAAAATTTATTTCGGGATTTTTGGAGTCCGTTTAGTATTTCTTTTTATTTTTCTTCTGCGCGGAATTATTTATAAAAAAAACGCAACCGACCTACGGGCCGTGCCCGAGCGGGACTCCGCCCGGGGGCACCTTTCAATAGTGCCGCCCCGAGCCCCCCCGAGGCCCAGCCGCCCGCCCCACCAGCCCGCAGCCGCCGCCGGCCCACTTCGCCGAAAACCTAGCCGCCAGCCGCGCTGCGCCGCCGGAGCGCCGCCGCCAGCCGCCGCCGCGGAGCCGCCGACTTCGCCGGAGCCGCCGCCGCCGCCAGCCGACCCCGCCGCCTGAGGTTCACCGCCGCCTCGATTCGCGTGTCGCCGGTTTTTTTATTAAAAAAAACCTAGCGGTTTTTTCTTCGTTTTTTTCGGTTTATTTTTTTAGATCGGTTTTATTTTTCGGTTCGATTAAATAGCGAGTGTTCGCTCGTTCGTTCGTTTTAACGGACGTATTCGTCAGATCTGTTTAGTCAACGAACGTTCGTTCGTCAGCCTGTTCGTCGTTTTTCTTTTTTCTCGGATTTAATCCGCGATTTTTCTGATCGCGATTCCTGATCCGATTTTCGTTTTAGTATAACTTTTCACTCGTTTATCGGAATCAGGCGATTCAAGCGCCTGGAGTTTCGTCTCGAAACCCTCTTTCGGAATAATCAACTTAAACAAGTTTTTGCTTCTGTAAAATTTGACTTAGATTCAGATTAGTAAAATGAAGTTGTTTTCTTTCGCCGTTTGATTTTCGTTGCTTTGTTTGATTTGGTTCTTTTTGCAAACCGGAGTTCTTAAGTTGAACATTCTGGTTGGATCTTTTATTCGAGTTTTACCAGTGCATTAGATGAGTACTTATTGTATGTTTGTTTGTTTGTTTGTTTGTCTGCGATAGAATACCCGGAGTGCGCCGCCTGTTACTTCGAGTCTCTAGGTTTTGCGGATCATCAGCAAGGCAAGTAACACTTTGATCATACCTTTTCTCATACCCAGTTTTTATGCATTAGACCAATCCTCAAACAATTGCATGATTAGGATCTAATTAAATTGTGGGATGGGAAGTAGATGAGGTAGTACCTATTACCTGTTTTATTTTCAAACCCCTGGGAGTTACTTCTACGTTTGCTTATTATGCCATGCTATGCTAGTAGACGTGGATTGGGTGAGTGTATCCATGACAGATGTGAGATTGTTAATCAATGGTTTATTTAAGGTGGCAACTTAAACACACATCTGGGTGGATTGAGGCACCTGGTTTCTATCAGGACTTGCCTGTATTTCTTCGGACCGCCACCCAGGCTCAAAGGGATCATGAGATTATTCAAACTAGAAACTTCCGTGTGCAGCCACAAGCCATTATGGGCTCTGGCATAGTTGACTAAGTCGTGCGAACTCTTACGGGTAGACTAGCAGATGTAGGGGAAAGTAGGTGTACCGGTCTACCCACATGTAAGGTGCTAGTGCTTCCGAAAGACTATGTCTCGGTCATCCGTTTCTCAAACACCATGTAGTGCGAGGAATCAAACGGAGGCGATCGAGTCTTGTGGGGAAAAGTGCGCAAACCTCTGCAGAGTGTACAAACTAATCATGATTAGCCGTGTCCCCGGTTATGGACGTTTTGAGTATCTAGTACCTGGATATCATGTGAATCTCATCATGTTACTTTAATCTAATATTGTTGGGTTTGATGAGTACTTTTAATTGGGATTGAGAATGCTGTCAACCATTCTCAATGTTTAACAACCACCATGATAGTTAATTAAATTTATTCCTTTGCAGTAGGGAAAAATTGGCTTTATGCAAAACTGTAACCATAGAGCTTTTACACCAGCCAAATTGCATGTAGTGTAGCTTATTCCATTGTTATTCTCTATGTGTTACTTTGCCAGCATATTCCATGTGCTGACCCGTTTTCGGGCTGCAACGTTTCATGTTGCAGACTTTTCAGACGACGAGTAAGGTGCTTTTAGGTCGTGGTTCTATACTCAGTGATGCCGTTGGAGTTGATGGACTCGCTTATCTTCCAAGCCTTCCGCTGTTATCGTTTTTAGATGGCCTTAAGCCATATTTATTTCAATAAGTTCTCTTTTGAGACATTCGATGTAATAAGTGTGTGGTTGCTACTCTGTTATAAATCCTCCAAGTACTGTGTGGTGTCAGCATTACTGATCCAGGGATGACACTGAGCACAGAGATCAGACTGGTTGAGGTCTGGTCGCTACAAGGTGGTATCAGAGCACACGCTGACTGTAGGACACGGCCACTAAGCTAAAGCCCTAGATCACTACTCTTTCTTCTCATTTCTGATTCCTCATCTTTTCTATTCCTTAGGATGGCGGATGCAAGGATCAAGTTCGCACAACCAGATGAGAATTCACCTTTTGGATGTCACTTGAAGGAAGCCACTAGATACCTGAACATAGGAGTACCAAGCTTCACCGGTACTTTCAACGCCACTTTACCCGAAGAGGAGCGCTGGAGGATTCAAGTCAACATTCCAGGAAGGACATTTGCGCCAGTCACGGAGCCAATAGAGTTTACCTTTGATGTACCAACATGGAGCCTAGGAAAAAGCATGGCAGCTCACATCGCCATGGGACGGATTGGAGAAGTTTACCACAACGACCTCAAGAATACTATCTACCAGATTTGTGGGCGCCGAGATGAGCATTGGGAGATGATCACCACCAGGAGGGACAGATCAATCGCAGCTTATATTCAGGAGTTAAACCAACACATCCGACGCCAGGAGAATCAAATGTGCGCAGATATGGAGGAACTACAGAAGGCTATGACCAGGATCAAGGAGCTAGAAGCAGAACTCAAGGCTACACGTAAAGACTATATGGAAGAAATCGTCGCTCTAGTAAGACAGAACGGTGACCTTAAGGAGAAGATTGGAGTATTCATGGGAGGATCAGCACCCAGAGAGGAAGAGGATGAACCTACTTGCCCAGATAATTATATCATCATCGACGACACCGACTCGGATCCCGACGACAGCGATGATGACTATGTTGATGAAGCTGGAGCAGATATCATGGAATCTTCATCGGAGCAGTTTTTCTAGTTGACCACCATAACAGTAGTAGAATTTTCCACCATTTAATTAGTTTTAGTCCAAGCACTTTTGTAACGATAGTTAGACCGTCGTATGCCCTTGTTTGAATTGTTTGGAATGATATTGTGTGTTTTGTCTCATGTGCATATGGGTAGTGTTATCCCACTAGACCTCATTCTATTCTAAACTCTCCCCTTTAAACCCTCAGATGCCTCCGAGACGCGACCCCGAGTTTGTTTTTCCGCCAGAGATCACTCAGTTGATTCAGCAGCAGAATACCTTGATTCAAACATTGGTACAGAACCAAGGCAACAACAACAACAACCCACCACCACCACCACCTGTTGACCATCTGGCACGTTTCTTAAGGTTGAATCCGCCGGTGTTTTCCAGTAGCACCGAGCCGATAGTAGCAGATGATTGGCTCCGTAAGATAGGGAGGGAGTTGACCACTGCAGGATGCACGGATGGAGAAAAGGTGAAGTTTGCCGCACATCAGCTTGACGGACCCGCAGCAGCATGGTGGGAGAATTTTACAGCCACTTACCCTGTAGACACTGTCACATGGAATCAGTTTCAGCAAGCTTTTCGTACTGCCCATGTTTCAGCAGGAGCTATGGCCATGAAGAAGCGTGAGTTTCGCAACTTACGCCAAGGAGGACGGACAGTTGGCCAGTATGTGGATGATTTTAGTAAGCTAGCACGTTATGCCCCAGATGACGTTGCTACGGATGCAGCTAAGCAGGAGAAGTTTCTAGAAGGACTGAATGATGAGCTGAGCATGCAGTTGATGGTAGCCACTTTCAATAACTACCAGGAGTTAGTAGATCGTGCTCTTATGATTGAGGGGAAGCAGCAGCAGATTGACAATCGTAAGAGGAAGTATGCACAGGGGAAGTACAATTCTGGAGCTCAGCAGAAGCCACGTTTTACCCCAAAGTCAGGGGGACATTTTCAGCATACTCATGGAGGAGGTAGCTCGCACAATCATAATGGTGCAAAGAATGGAAACGGGAATGGAGGAAGCAATGGACAAAGCCGCACCAACCCGTCAACACCATCCAAGGCAGACCTGAGTCATATCACTTGTTATAAGTGCCGTAAGACTGGGCATTATGCAAATGATTGCCCAGAAGCTCAAAATGGAAATGGCAATGGAAGCTCAGGAAAGAAGCCGAACCCTTTCAACAGGGGGCAAGTGAACCACGTTACTGTGGAGGAGGTTGAAGCTCAGCCAGACGCAGTAATAGGTAAGTTTTTGGTTAAGGCATTTACTGCAGTTGTTCTTTTTGATACTGGTGCATCGCATTCATACATATCAAGGGGATTTGTGAATAAGTTTAGCCTGCCCACTAAGACTCTTAAGACACCTATGCTAGTGAGTTCACCGGGAGCTGAGTTTATGGTCAGTCAAGGATGCTTTCAGGTGCCATTAAGTATAGGAAGGCATGTTTTCCCAACGGATTTAATTATATTGGAATCCCAAGGTTTGGATGTAATTCTTGGTATGGATTGGCTGTCAATGTATGGAGGGAACATTGATTGCGCCAGTAAGTCGATTTTGCTTACGACACCAGAAGGAAGAAAAATCAAGTATGTATCACGGCATGAGCCAAGAAGAGCACATGTAAATTCCTTATCAGGAGTTGTGCAGGAGGAAGTACCAGTGGTAAGGGATTTCCCCGATGTATTTCCAGAAGAGTTGCCAGGCATGCCACCGGATAGGGACATTGAGTTCTTAATTGAACTACTGCCAGGCACTGGACCTATATCCAAGAGACCGTACAGGATGCCAGCCCAAGATTTGGAGGAAATTAAGAAGCAGATCAAGGAGTTGTTGGATAAAGGTTTTATTCGCCCAAGTTCTTCGCCTTGGGGATCGCCAGTACTTCTGGTGGAAAAGAAGGATGGATCGTTAAGAATGGTTGTCGATTATCGCGGATTGAATGAAGTAACCATCAAGAACAAGTACCCACTACCAATGATCAATGATCTGTTTGATCGGTTGCAAGGAGCTAAGGTGTTTTCCAAGATCGATTTGCGATCAGGATACCATCAGTTGAAGATTCGGGAGCAAGATATACCGAAGACGGCTTTTACCACCAGGTATGGGCTGTATGAGTATACCGTTATGTCATTTGGTCTGACTAACGCCCCAGCCTATTTTATGAACATGATGAACAAGGTGTTTATGGAGTTTTTGGATAAGTTCGTCGTAGTGTTCATTGATGATATTTTGGTTTACTCGAAGAATGAAGAGGAACATAAGGAACACTTGCGTTTGGTACTCGAGAAGCTCAGAGAACATCAGCTATACGCCAAGTTCAGCAAGTGTGAGTTTTGGTTGAAGGAAGTTGGATTTCTCGGACATGTTATATCCGGAGAAGGTATTGCCGTAGACCCCACTAAAGTTGTCACTGTGACAAACTGGGAAGCACCAACAACAGTTGGAGAGATCAGAAGTTTCCTTGGACTCGCAGGATACTACCGGAGATTTATTGAGAATTTCTCGAAGATTGCGAAGCCTATGACAGAGTTGTTGAAGAAGGATACTAAGTTCTTTTGGACTGAGGAGTGTGAGGCTAGTTTCCAGGAGTTGAAGAAACGTTTGGTTACCTCACCAGTATTAATTCTGCCAGATCAGACTAAGGATTATGAAGTGTATTGCGACGCTTCACGTCGAGGACTTGGAGCAGTGCTTATGCAGGAGGGAAGAGTTGTTTCGTATGCTTCACGACAGCTTAAGCCTCATGAGTTGAATTATGCTACTCATGATTTGGAATTAGCAGCCGTAGTGCACGCACTGAAAACATGGAGACATTTTCTCATTGGAAATCATTGTGAGGTGTACACGGATCATAAGAGTTTGAAGTACATCTTCACGCAGAAGGAGTTAAATCTCAGGCAGAGGAGATGGTTGGAGCTTATTAAGGATTATGATATGAGATTGCATTATCACCCCGGGAAGGCTAACGTTGTAGCAGACGCGTTGAGCCGTAAGAGCCACGTCAATACACTAATGATGGGAGGAATACCCAAGGAGTTAGCCGAGGATCTTCATGATCTATGTTTGGAAATAGTTCCGAGAGGCTATGTAGCAGCAATGGAGATTCAGTCTACATTGATGGATAAAATCAGAGAAGCTCAAAAGACAGATAAGGAAGTTGCCTCTATAAAGGAGAAAATGAACGAAGGAAAGGCTAAGGGATTTCGTGAGGATGAGTACGATACCCTACGATTTGAGGACCGTGTTTATGTGCCCAATGACCCGGAGATCAGGAGGTTGATTCTGCAAGAGGCACATGATTCACCATATTCGATTCACCCCGGGAATACCAAGATGTATTTGGATTTGAAGGAAACTTTCTGGTGGACCGGAATGAAGAAGGATATTGCAGAGTATGTAGCAGTTTGTGATGTATGTCAGAGGGTGAAGGCAGAACATCAAAAGCCAGCCGGATTGTTGCAGCCATTGCCTATACCCGAATGGAAGTGGGACAAACTAGGCATGGATTTCATCACGGGATTGCCCAGGACTCGTTCAGGCTATGACTCGATTTGGGTTGTAGTCGATCGTTTGACGAAGGTAGCTCATTTCATTCCAGTAAAGACTACCTACAGCGGTGCCAAATTGGCTAAGATATACATGACAAGGATTGTATGTTTGCATGGAGTTCCGAGGAGTATCGTATCAGATAGAGGAACCCAATTCACCTCGAAGTTCTGGAAGCAATTGCACGAAACATTGGGAACCAGGCTGGAGTTTAGCACAGCTTTCCATCCGCAGACAGATGGACAGACCGAGAGAGTCAATCAGATTTTGGAGGATATGCTTAGAGCTTGTGTGTTGGATTATGGATCTAGTTGGGATGACAACTTGCCATACGCGGAGTTTTCTTACAACAACAGTTATCAATCCAGTTTGAAGATGGCCCCTTTCGAAGCCTTGTACGGAAGGAGGTGCAGAACCCCATTGTTGTGGGATGAGGTTGGAGACCGCCAGTTGTTTGGACCGGATTTGATTAAGGAGTCTGAACAGAAAGTAAAGTTGATCCGCGACAGGCTCAAGGTAGCTCAGTCAAGGCAGAAGAGCTATGCAGATTCAAAACGCAAGGAGACAGAACACGAAGTCGGAGACAGAGTTTATCTTCGAGTATCTCCGCTACGAGGAGTTAAGCGCTTTGGAGTTAAAGGAAAGTTAGCACCACGTTTTGTGGGGCCATACAAGGTTTTGGAACGCATGGGAGAAGTAGCGTACAAGTTGGAATTACCTGAGGGATTGTCAGGAGTTCACGATGTGTTCCATGTTTCACAGTTGAAGAAGTGTCACGCAGAAATAGCCGATATACCACTGAGAGATACTGTGCCACTGGAAGCAATTCAGTTGAAGGATGATTTGACTTATGAGGAGAAACCAGTTAGAATTCTGGATTATGCCAGTCGAGTTACCCGCAGTAAGGTTATCAAGTTTTGCAAAGTTCAGTGGAGCCACCACACCGAGGAGGAAGCCACCTGGGAGCGAGAGGAAGATCTGCTCAAGGACCACCCTCACCTATTTGCTAGCCAACCCGAATCTCGAGGGCGAGATTCATCTTAAGGGGGGTAGGTTTGTAACATCCCAAATTTTCAATTTGGAATGTTATACATAGATCATCATTGCATATCATATTTTGTTGCATCTTTGGCTCGATCCTAGAAATTCTATGCAACTCAAGGACCCTCGGAGAGAGTTGGGGATTTCGTTATTTTCTTATTTGAGTTTTTCTCAAATTTTGAAAATAGGATCATTGATTTTATTTATTTTATCTTCAATTATTTCTACTACCAAATATTCAGAGAGGGAATAAAATGAATTTCCCAAAATAAAGAAATAATGAAGATTTAATAAAAAAAATCAAATAAGTTTTATTTTGGAAGTTTTTGGTCTTTTATTTGAATTTAGGAAAAATGTGCGTTTTTCAAAATTGCACTTAGGCCCCAAATAAATGTTCATCTTGTCCGGCTTGATTTTAGAAGCCGGGGAAAATTTATTTCGGGATTTTTGGAGTCCGTTTAGTATTTCTTTTTATTTTTCTTCTGCGTGGAATTATTTAAAAAAAACGCAACCGACCTACGGGCCGTGCCCGAGCGGGACTCCGCCCGGGGGCGCCTTTAAATAGCGCCGCCCCGAGCCCCCCCCAGGCCCAGCCGCACGCCCGCCAGCCCGCAGCCGCTGCCGGCCCACTTCACCGAAACCCTAGCCGCCAGCCGCGCCGCGTCGCCGCCAGATCCGCCGCCGCCGCCGCGCCGCTCCGCTGCCAGCCGCCGGAGCCGCCGGAGCCGCCCCCGCCGCCAGCCGACCCCGCCGCCCGAGGTTCGCCGCCGCCTCGATTCGCGTGTCGCCGGTTTTTTTATTAAAAAAACGAGCTGTTTTTTCTTCGTTTTTTTGTTTTTTCGGTTTATTTTTTTAGATCGGTTTTATTTTTCGGTTCGGTTAAATAGCGAGCGTTCGCTCATTCATTCATTTTAACGAACGTATTCGTCAGATATGTTTAGTCAATGAACGTTCGTTCGTCAGTCTGTTCGTCATTTTTCTTTTTTCTCGGATTTAATCCGCGATTTTTCTGATCGCGATTCCTGATCCGATTTTCGTTTTAGTATAACTTTTCGCTCGTTTATTGGAATCAGGCGATTCAAGCGCCTGGAGTTTCGTCTCGGAACCCTCTTTCCGAATAATCAACTTAAACAAGTTTTTGCTTCTGTAAAATTTGACTTAGATTCATATTAGTAAAACAAAGTTATTTTCTTTCGCCGTTTGATTTTTGTTGCTTTGTTTGATTTGGTTCTTTTTGCAAACCGGAGTTCTTAAGTTGAACATTCTGGTTGGATCTTTTATTCGAGTTTTACCAGTGCATTAGATGAGTACTTATTGTATGTTTGTTTGTTTGTTTGTCTGCGATAGAATACTCGGAGTGCGCCTGTTACTTCGAGTCTCTAGGTTTTGCGGATCATCAGCAAGGCAAGTAACACTTTGATCATACCTTTTCTACTACCCAATTTTTATGCATTAGACCAATCCTCAAACAATTGCATGATTAGGATCTAATTAAATTGTGGGATGGAAAGTAGATGAGGTAGTACCTATTACCTGTTTTATTTTCAAACCCCTGGGAGTTACTTCTACGTTTGCTTATTATGCCATGCTATGCTAGTAGACGTGGATTGGGTGAGTGTATCCATGACAGATGTGAGATTGTTAATCAATGGTTTATTTAAGCTGGCAACTTAAACACACATCTGGGTGGATTGAGGCACCTGGTTTCTATCAAGACTTGCCTGTATTTCTTCGGACCGCCACCCAGGCTCAAAGGGATCATGAGATTATTCAAACTAGAAACTTCCGTGTGCAGCCACAAGCCATTATGGGCTCTGGCATAGTTGATTAAGTCGTGCGAACTCTTACGGGTAGACTAGCAGATGTAGGGGAAAGTAGGTGTACCGGTCTACCCACATGTAAGGTGCTAGTGCTTCCGAAAGACTATGTCTCGGTCATCCGTTTCTCAAACACCATGTAGTGCGAGGAATCAAACGGAGGCGATCGAGTCTTGTGGGGAAAAGTGCGCAAACCTCTGCAGAGTGTACAAACTAATCATGATTAGCCGTGTCCCCGGTTATGGACGTTTTGAGTATCTAGTACCTGGATATCATGTGAATCTCATCATGTTACTTTAATCTAATATTGTTGGGTTTGATGAGTACTTTTAATTGGGATTGAGAATGCTGTCAACCATTCTCAATGTTTAACAACCACCATGATAGTTAATTAAATTTATTCCTTTGCAGTAGGGAAAAATTGGCTTTATGCAAAACTGTAACCATAGAGCTTTTACACCAGCCAAATTGCATGTAGTGTAGCTTATTCCATTGTTATTCTCTATGTGTTACCTTTGCCAGCATATTCCATGTGCTAACCCATTTTTGGGCTGCAACATTTCATGTTGCAGACTTTTCAGACGACGAGTAAGGTGCTTTTAGGTCGTGGTTCTATACTCAGTGATGCCGTTGGAGTTGATGGACTCGCTTATCTTCCAAGACTTCCGCTGTTATCGTTTTTAGATGGCCTTAAGCCGTATTTATTTCAATAAGTTCTCTTTTGAGACATTTGATGTAATAAGTGTGTGGTTGCTACTCTGTTATAAATCCTCCAAGTACTGTGTGGTGTCAGCATTACTGATCCAGGGATGACACTGAGCACAGAGATCAGACTGGTTGAGGTCTGGTCGCTACATGCTCCCAAGTTGTTTTCGTACCCTCACCATTAAATTTAATAAAATTAGGAACCTTATAACCTTGAGGGTAAGAAATTGCATCGAAATGTTCAGGATAAGGCTTTTGATACACACGACTCTTTACTTTCGGCTCGTTTCTGAAAGTTTCTAGAAACATCTTATGCAAATCCTCCCTTAATTTAGCTAAAATTGGACCCGAGGTAGATGAAGATGTTTGTGGCAATGGCATAGGAGCAACCTGAGTACTAGCTATTGGTGCAACTTGTGGGATGGGCGCCGAACCATAATTCGGCGGAAGACCAAACATGCTTGCGCCTATGGGTAGTGTGACAAAGTGATTCGGCGTTGACGCCGAATTGGGCACACTCATAATAGAATTAGGGTATGTAGGTGCAGCCACAAGCTGGTTGGTTTCAGTAGGGTAAAAACTCAACGGCATATTATATTGTTGTTGCATAGGTGGTGCCGATGAAATATGCAAAATTGGACCAGGTTTCTCACATATACCAACAGTACCACTAGATGATGGCGGCATATTTTTATGAGCATTAGCACTAGCCACAAAAGAGTTGTATGCCATCACATTACCCTTACTAACGAGACTTTCAATCACAGCCACTTGCTCTGGAGAAAAAACTTTACTCACAGTGATTACATCTTGTTCGTCGATGAGGGGAGGAAAATTGACGTTTCCAACCGGAGTGATGTTGCCTTGACGGTCCTTCTTGAAACTTGAAAGAAACACTTCTAAATCCTCCTCCTCGCGCTTCTTCTTGAGCGCCTCAAAAGCCTCTTCACGCTGCTTCTTGCACGCTTTGTAGGCTTGGCGATGTTCATCCGATAGTTCATCAAGACCGGGCTTAATGATGTTATCGGCGTCAACTTCTGAGGGCTTGGGGAGATTAGACATGGTTGATGATGATTCTTGATATTTCGTCCTCAGCGGAGTCGCCAAAAAGTGTGTTTGCACATGAACACATCACCGTGTAGCTCCAACGCCGAGGGTGATGCACCGCAGCTCACGACGAAGGAGGCCCGTCCGGAAGCGTGGTACACAAGCAATCCGGCGGGCGCTTTTGAGCACTCGAAACCCCACACGCCCGGGCAGGATCCCGTCTGGACGCGCGGCGGCAATGGGCTGCCCTAGGTCGGTTCGTCCGCCCCTAGAGCCTCGAGGATCGCTTCCCTTCAACACGAAGAACGAACGAAGAACGAGAGAGAAAGAACAAGGGAGGGGTGTAAAACTAGGGTAAAAAGTAGATGAGTTTTGTGATTGTGTGTTGTTGTTCATTCGGCCGTCACCTCTTATCTATATAAAAGGCGGATGGACTTCTCGTACAAGAAAAGTGTTGGAACTAATCGAGACACAAATCGAGAGAGACAACAATGAATCGAACTTCTCTTTATTGATAATGATTGTACACTTATATACAAAGGGAACAGACGCCTCAGAGGGATGCGACCGCCTCAGAGGGAACAGACGCCTCAGAGGGATTAGACATGTCAGAGGGACTATTCCCGACCCCCGGCCCGGATGATCCGGCCTAGCCCAGTTTTCTGACAGCAGTTTACTGTTTTGACTCTAGAATCCACATATGACCTTGGATTTGGACGTTTTTTATATCCAAATCAACCGTCTCGACGAGACGCACAACTTTCATGTTGAACACTGTTTGATGTGAGGCCATCTTGAAGGTATTTCGGGAAGTTTTCTAAAGTCTGTAGCAAAAAAAGTTGTCCGGACGTTCAGACTCATATCCGGATTATCCGGGCCTTACCCGGATGATCTGGGTGCCATCCGGATGATCTGGCTTCACAGGACCCGAAATTTATGGTTCTGTTAATTTATCCGGATGATAGCCCGGACGTTCGGGTCATTCATCCGGCTGAAGGCCGGATGGTCCGGATCCCGGCCCGGATGATCCGGCCAAATACTGTTGCAGTCCACTGTTTTGCCTGTAACTTTTGCATACGACCTCGGATGGGGATGGTTTTTATATAAAAATCGTCCGTTTTGACGAGACGAGGAACTTTGCAGTTGAAGACTTTCTCACCAGAGGCCATCTTAATAAGGTTTCATGCCATTTTCTATTCTGATGTCAACACGGGTATCTCCGAAATTGTCATATCTTTTGCACCTGAGCTTCGTTTTGCACCATCTTCATATCTACTGGATCATCGATGGCGCGCGTTGCTGCGCTCGTCTATTTTGACTCATACTCCCTCCATTCTAAAATAAGTGTCTCAACATTGTACTAACTTTAGTATAAAATTGTATTAAACTTAAGACACTTTGGACGGAGGGAGTACTTGTTAGTGATATGAAGCAACCTGTGCACATTTATTTGTATAATACATTTTCAATTCTGCAATTTAAATGATTTGTATCCATCTATATGCATGATGTAGGATTCTGAAATGTGGATACATCAAACACAATAAGAAATAAAAAATTAGGTCATCCACAAGTTTTTCATAGTTGCTTAGCATCAATCGGCAAGATAACTTGGAATAAAGGGTACAGTGAAGTTGTCCGTCTCGTACCATGAAGGTTCCTGCAAAATTATATGTTTGACTTAGCTCATAAGGAGTTGTTTAATGAATAAGATTTGTTGAGCAAACAAAAAAAAGTTGATATGAGAAAGCATGGATTAGCTTATACAAAAATATGGGGCTGACCTACAAATGTGTAAGCAACTTAAGAAGAACAGTCTTGCTCTCTTTCTCCCACATTCTCCAATAGACAAACGTCACCCACAGAACTCTGCAAAACAGGAGGACAAAAAGATAGGATGAAGGATCATATGCTAATGAAAGCTGTTGTAGGGCACATAAATAAACTTTAAATGGAAAGTCTCGTGTTTTAAGGATATGAAGTTAAACATAATTTCTGTTATGCCGAGTAATGAGTGCATACAATGGTTTTATTTTCATCAAAGTAACTACATAATCTTTGACATGATTCAGTTCACAGAAAACAAACATTGGTCTATTTGTATGCCTTCCCCGAAGATTGACATTTTAACATTGAAAACATTCATTACTAAAATCTAGACAGTTACTCTATTGAAAGCATAGAAGAAACCTTCAGTGAGATAATGTGTTATTACTTATTAGGCTAAAGGGACGATGAAACACATCATCACCTAAATCGAATTAACTGGTTATCTTAGGATTAAATCTCACATTATCAAGCAATGTTATTATATAAAGTTATCTTTAACCAAAGGGGGGCTCATATTGGTCATAAATTATAGACAACACATAATCCTTTTTCAACTGTATTCTTATAATATCCTAACAAATTCAGTGTGATTAACTTATTAATTTTATTGCTTTTGCACTGACTTTGCGTGGATTGATGTTCATCGGCGCGCAATGGAGCAAGACAGCTCCAGCATCATCTCCACTTGCCTCGACCTGGATGAATGCTTTGTAATACCGGTACAAAAACATGCGAAAAGTATAAGAACAGAAAGACAGATATAGTTGGAACTAATTAAATGCCCTTACCAACACTACTCTTATGACCTCTCAGATCAATCCTTTGAAGCAGAAATACTATAGATGGCGCAAAGGCTGAAGCTAATTATCAACAATTGGAAAATGTGCTTGCATGTTGCACTAATATTGAACATTATCCACAATATATAAATTATCTTGATGCGATGGAATGGTATGCTAGCCTGCAAGCGCTACCTAAATCCAGCTTATCAAATCTCAAATAAAATAATTTATCAACAATCATGCACAAAGAAAGTTCTCATATAAAATTCCAAATTTACACAAATGATCAGTTTTGCTAAAAAAAACACAATCTAGCATACTCTAGAGCAGCAAACATTCAATAATCCATTCCTTTTTGCAACATCTGGACAAAGAGTAGATACCATTTGGTCAGATAGGAAAAGAATTAAGAGGGTGTGGGAACAACTGCATGAACATGTGTTGTTTTTGCATCTGGCTTCACACTTGTAGGTCACTTCTCTGTGCATAACCTCTTTCTTAAGGGTGGAATGATAAACCTATTTTTTAAGATGAAGCTTAATTAGTTATAGCCTTATAGGAATGGGCAAGGAAAAGCAGTACCTATGAAGAGCAGTGTCATGGAGGATGGGCTGGTTACTAAAATAAACACAATCAGGCCATACTGCCACAATTACAAATCTCGACAGGTCCAAAATTTATACTCTCATGCAGTTGTGCAAAGCACCAAAACCCTTAATTTACTACTTAAAAACCTTTTTTTACTGTATCTCTGGTTTCATGACGATTTCCCTGATTTCGTTCTGATCCGGATATCGTAATGGCCTACTCTTATACCTTGTCTCTTCTTCTCGGTCGTGATTTTTATTTAGCCATACCTGCAAGAATCGTTATACAACAATAATAATAGATGGACAACAAAGTGTACATTAAATACTCCCTCCAACCCAAAAAACCACAACACTTCTGTTTGGATCGGAGGGAGTAGTTTATAAGCACCACAAGAAAAAGGTTCATTCTACTCGGTGCTAACTGCTAACTGCTTTTTGTTTTGTTTCTTTGCCTGTACTTTGCATACATGACACCCTCCTATAAACAGGGCCACTATCTTGCCATAGGAGCAAAGCAATCGAGGTAATTCCTAGAATTTGCATCTGCCTGAAGACACGGTTCATCGTAAGCTCAAAGAAAGCTGCATTTTCTAGACATTTGAGACGGTACCAGACGAATTTCTCAAGGTTGTTTTTTTTCTTCCAAAATCAAGACACATATATGACAAAGGAGGCAAAGTCTGTTTTGTGCGCAGATTAAGTGAATCCTCAGAACCGCAGGCTGAGGAACAGACGAACAGCTGGTCAAACAAATCTAGCCCAAAAAGACTATAGCCAAGGACAAAGTAAAGGGATAGAAGGAGCACCTCTCGCGCTTGTAGTAGAGGACAACCTGCAGGTAGAAGATGAAGGTCCAGAAAAGAAGGCGATCCACCCGATTACCTGATGGAGTACCTTCAGCCACACCGAGTTCCACGACGCCGACGGCCCCCAAAACTCAACGTTGCTACTGTCGCTCACCACCGCATGGCTATGTGCCCGGAGCGTGGAAGAGCTGGCAGCAGCGAGCCCAATAACTCCAGATAAAGATCGGATACATACCCGTGCTTCAGGGGTGTTGTGCGCCACCGATCTGGGGATGGAGCTCAAGGCCGCCCAGAAAAACAGATGCTCCCTTATGGCCTTTCCGACGAAAGAAAAGATAAGTAGGACATCAACGGCTAAACGGAGACGGAGGCGATGTTCCGATGGGGCGGGCATGGACTACGCCACGAGGAGGTGGAATCCGAACGAAACTACGGTGGCGGCGCAACCTGTGTCGTGGGAGAGAGAGATGCGAGATCCGGGATGGGAATTGAACGAGAGACGAGACGTCTGGGTGGAATCGTAGGAAATGTTCGATGACCGTCCATCTGAGATCGGACGTTCCTTGGTTTAGGCGAACGAGAGGGCCTGGATTTGGTTTCGGGAGAAGCTGCCCACAGGACAATCGGCCCGTGAGAAGCCCATGCGCGGAAGGAGGTGTATCCGACGGCCATGAAGGATCAAGCCACAAAATCTGACGGCAAGGAGCGTAGATGTATGAGAGGACTCGCTTTAGGTGCGGTTATACTGTCCTTAATTTCGATCGTCTTGAAGAGAGCCATCAATTGGTGACATGAACTCATAATTTTAACCTCATCTCATTATAGCCTCAAGTCACTCTTTGCAATCATGCATTTTCGAGCGTCAACAGCAGCAGTGTTAAATCAAGGAAAGTTCAAAGGGAAGCCCAAAGGGCCCTGGAATCCCAAGAAAGTGAAAGACCAAGATGAAAATGATGTGATGGATTTGCCGTGTCATATTCACACTAAGAAAGATGAAGAGGGGAATCTGATCCTGATCCAGAGCTTCCAGAAGAAGGGTCAGGCCAGTGAAAAGGATAAAGATTCTGAGAAGGAGAAAATGAGGAAGAGGAAGAAGGATATCCCCATGTTAATGCCACCCTGGTGATTTTTGCTGACGTTGAGAGCAAAAGTCGACTGAAAGTCATTGACAAAGAAGTGAACATGGTTGCTCCGACAACACCAAAGTATCTAAAGTGGTCAAAAACTCCTATCACATTGGACCAGTCAGACCACCCGCCACGAGTAGCTACCCCTGGGCGGCAGGCGCTGGTGGTCGACCCAGTCGTCGGAGGCACTCGACTGACCAAAGTTCTGATGGATGGTGGTAGTGGCCTAAATATTCTGTACGCCGAAGCTCTTAAGGGAATGGGCATTCCGATGTCCAAACTCAGCGAGAGCAACATGAGGTTCCACAGAGTCATCCCCGGAAAGAAAGCCGATTCACTCGGCCAGATTGCTCTTGATGTGGTTTTCCGCGATGAGAAGAATTACCGCAAAGAGAACTTGACGTTTGAGGTTGTGGATTTCAAGAGTGCTTATCATGCCATTCTGGGCAGACCTGCCTATGCCAGCTTCATGGCTCGACCATGTTATGTGTACCTGAAAATGAAGATTCCTGGCCCCAAAGGCGTGATAACAATCTCTGGTAACCGGAAAAAAGCGGAAGACTGTCTTCAGTTGGTGCAAAGATAGCAGACGAGCAGATGGCAGCTGTGGAATTCCAAGAGTATCAGAAGATAGCAGATCCGAGTGATTTGCTGCATGCCAAGAGGCTTGCTTCGGAGTCCGCATTCCAGTTGGCTGGGGAGAGTAAGCCAGTTCATATCCACCCGACCGATCTGAATGCTGCTCCGACCCACATCTCAACAACACTCGACAACAAATAGGAAGCTGCGCTCATCCAGTTCCTTCGTGAGAACTAGGACATCTTCGCATGGAAGCCATCTGACATGCCGGGTGTACCCAGGGAACTGGCTGAGCACCATTTCCGAGTTGACTCAAAAGCAAACCGGTCAAAGAGCATCTCCGTCGGTCCGCCACGGAGAAGAGGAAGGCAATTGGCGAGGAAGTGGCTCGGCTTCTGGCCGCTGAGTTCATCCGCGAGATATACCACTCCGAGTGGCTCGCCAATGTCGTTATGGTTCCCAAGAAAGACAAATCACTTCAAATGTGTATTGACTTCAAGCACATCAATCGGGCCTGCCCGAAAGATCATTTTCTGCTGCCCCAAACCAGATAGTCAACTCAACTGCGGGGTGCGAGCGAGTGTCCTTCCTGGACACCTATCCCGGGTACCATCAGATCCGACTGTTTGGACCCGATGAGATCAAGCCTGCTTTCATCACCCTGTTTGGGTGCTTTTGTTATGTCACCGTGCCCTTCGGCCTCAAGAATGTTGGCACCACATTCATGCGCATGATCCAGAAGTGCCTGCTCACTCAGATCAGTCAGAATGTGGAAGCATACATGGACGACATAGTGGTTAAGTCACACAAAGGTTCCGACCTGTTGACTGACTTTGCTGAATCCTTTGCCAACCTAAGAAGGTACGATATCAAGCTCAATCCATCAAAATGCACATTCGGAGTCCCGGGCGGAAAATTACTCGGTTTTCTTGTTTCCGAACAAGGAATCGACGCAAATCCAGAAAAGATTGGTACAATCCTCCGAATGAAGCACCTAGTGCGAGTGCATGATGTCCAGAAGCTTACTGGTTGTTTGGCTGCATTGAGTCGATTCATCTCATGCCTCGGTGAAAAGGCATTGCCTCTTTACCGGCTGATGAAGAAATTTGACAAGGTCGAGTGGAATGACGAAGCCGAAGCAACATTTGAAGAGCTCAAAGCCCTGCTTTCCACCCATCCGGTGCTTGCTGCTCCAGTCAGTAAAGAGCCTCTTTTGCTTTACATCGCAGCCATGGGACAAGTTGTCAGCACAGTTCTCACAGTCGAGCGGGAAGAGGAAGGCAAAGCCTTCAAAGTTCAACGCCCGATCTATTACATTTCAGAGGTCCTGACCCCGTCCAAGCAAAGATACCCTCATTATTAGAAGCTTGTTTATGGGATCTATTTAACCATAAAGAAGGTTGGACATTATTTCTCTGATCATTCAGTTTCAGTCGTCAGCGACCCTCCATTATCAGAGATCCTGAACAATAGAGATGCAACTGGCCGAGTGGCAAAGTGGGCGATTGAACTTCTTCCATTGGATATCAAGTTTGAGGCAAAGAAGGCCATCAAGTCTCAAGCTATCGTAGATTTCCTCGCAGAGTGGACAGAACAACAGCATCCGACTCAAATCCAGTCGGATCATTGGACCATGTTCTTTGATGGGTCCAAGATGTTGAATGGCTCTGGTGCGGGAGTGGTCTTAGTATCCCCACGCGGAGACAAGCTCAGTTATGTCCTCCAGATTCACTTTGATTCTTCTAACAATGATGCTGAATATGAGGCACTATTGTATGGGTTGCGTATGGCCATCTCACTCAGCGTCCGGCGCCTGATGGTCTACGGGGACTCAGATTTAGTGGTCAATCAGGTAATGAAGGAATGGGATGTTAGGAGTCCCGCAATGACCGGTTATTGCAATGCAGTAAGAAAGTTCGAGAAGAAGTTTGAGGGGTTAGAGCTCCACCACATACCACGAATCAAGAATTAGGCGGCTGATGATCTGGCGAAGATAGGTTCCACTCGGAAGTCTATCCCCAGCAATGTGTTCTTGGAGCATCTCCATACCCCGTCAGTACCAGAGGATCCATTCAAGGAAGAGCCCCCGCAACCGATAAGTTCAACCAACCCGACTGAGATTGAGATTCCAGCTATGGTCGACTTGATCATGGAAGTCTTCATGATCACGCCCGACTGGACAGTACCATACATTGCGTGCATTCTCAGAAAGGAGCTCCCAGAAGATGAGGATGAAGCCCGACAGATAGTCTATCGATCCAAAGCCTTCACAGTAATGAAAGGACATCTTTACAGAGAAAGTGTCACAGGAGTGGCTCAGCGCTGCATCACCCCAGAAGAAGGTCGAATGATCTTAAATGATATCCACTCGGGGACCTGTGGCCACCATGCGTCCTCTCGGACCATCATGGCCAAAGCATACCAAGCAGGGTTCTATTGGCCTCGAGCAAACGAAATGGCAAATGATATGGTCGACAAGTGTGCAGGCTGCCAGTTCTACTCCGACATGTCCAACAAACCCGCGTCTGCCTTGAAGACTATTCCACTCGTCTAACCATTTGCAGTCTGGGGGTTGGATATGGTAGGCCCCTTCAAGACCGGTACGAGTGGTTTCACCCATTTGCTTGTAGCGGTCGACAAATTCACCAAGTGTATCGAAGCTAGACCCATCAAGAAGCTCGGTGCAAGCACCGCTGTTAGTTTCATCAAGGAGTTGATATTCAGATATGGAGTTCCCCACAACATTATCACATGTAATGGCACCAACTTTGACTCTGACAAGTTTAAGGCGTTCTGTGCAACCCAAGGCACTCGGGTCAACTACGCTTCAGTCACACACCCTCAGTCGAACGGACAAGCAGAAAGGGCGAATGGTTTGATCCTCCAAGGATTTAAACCCCGCCTAATGCGTGACCTCAAGCATGCTGCTTGAGCCTGGGTAACCGAGTTTCCATCTGTCTTGTGGGGGCTGAGAACAATGCCGAATCAGTCGTTTGGCCGGACTCCTTTCTTCTTGGTGTACGGTGTCGAGGCTGTACTTCCGAGTGATTTGCTGCACAATGCCCCTCGAGTGGAACTATTCACAGAAGCTGAAGCAGAGCAAGCACGAGAAGACACTGTTGATCTTCTGGAATAAGAGCGCGAGATGGCTTTGATCCGGTTGACCATCTACCAGCAAGATCTACGTCGACTCCATGCCCGAAACATCAAAGGATGAGCATTCCAAGAAGGAGACATGGTACTCCGAGTGGATCAGAAACGGCCTCACAAGCTTGCTCCGGCCTGGGAAGGCCCCTTCATCATCACCAAAGTGCTTCACAACGGAGCCTACCGCATCTACAACATAGCCAAGAAGATGGACGAACCACGTGTGTGGAACGCAGAGCTGCTCCGCCACTTCTACACATAGATCACTCGACCTGACGAGTTGTAATAAAAGTGTTCTAGTTTGCTTCTCAAAGACAAGATTTTTTTTCCAGTATCATAATGATCAGTTCCCCATAAGCATCTGTTTCTAAAATCCCCCAGTGGGTGGATTAGCTGCGAATCCGATTTGCCTAAGTTAAAAAACATTCTGAGTGGAGAGCAATCCTCCCACTCGGAGGCTTAGCTGCGAATCCGATTCACCTAAGTTAAAAAATATTCTGAGTGGAGAGCAATCCTCCCACTCGGGGGCTTAGCTGTGACCCGTAGTCGCCTAAGTGAAAAAACATTTCCGAGTGGAGAGAAATCCTCCCACTCGAGGGCTTAGCTGCGACCCCGTAATCGCCTAAGTTAAAAACATCCTGAGTGGAGAGCAATCCTCCCACTCGGGGACTTAGCTGCGACCCCGTAATGGACTAAGTTAAAAAAATCCGAGTGGAGAGCAATCCTCCCACTCGGAGACTTAGCTGCGACCCCGTAATCGCATAAGTTAAAAAACATTCCGAGTAAGGTTTAAAAAACATTCCAAGTGGAGAGTAATCCTCTCACTCGGGGACTTAGCCGCGACCCCGTAATTGCCTAAGTTAAAAAAAACAACTCCGAGTGGAGAGCAACCCTCCCACTCGGAGACTTAGCTGTGACCCCGTAATCGCCTAATTTAAAAAACATTTCCAAGTGGAGAGCAATCTTCCCATTCGGAGACTTAGCTGCGACCCCGTAATCACCTAAGTTAAAAAACATTTCAGAGTGGAGAGAAATCCTCCCACTCGGGGGCTTAGCTGCGACCCCATAATCACCTAAGTTAAAAAACATTTCTGAGTGGAGAGCAATCCTCCCACTCGGAGACTTATCTGCGACCCCGTAATCGCCAAGTTAAAAAACAATCCGAGTGGAGAGCAATCCTCCCACCCGGGGGCTTAGCTGCGACCCCGTAATCACCTAAGTCACTAAAGATCCACTGAGCTATGCCACAAGTACAATGTGAGGTCCATCCCTATCCGTAGGGACGACAAGGTGTCGATTGAACTCCACGTCTGAGCTACGCCACAAGTACAATGTGCGCTCCATCCCTATCCGCAGGGATGACGAGGTGTCGATTGAACACCACGTCTGAGCTACGCCACAAGTACAATGTGTGCTCCATCCCTATCCGCAGGGATGACGAGGTGTCGATTGAACACCCCTTCTAAGCTGCACCACAAGTACAATGTGCGCTCCATCCCTATCCGCGGGGACGACGAGGTGTCGATTGAACACCACGTGTGGACTGCGTCACAAATACAATGTACGCTCCATCCCTATCCACAAGGACGACGAGGTGTCGACCAGGCACGTCGTCAAGGACAAATCAGTTCAAAATCGAACAACACTCGGAAGAAACAAGAGCAAGAGCCAAGATATCCAAGGAAAACAAAGTTCAGATAAATCCCTCAAAAGTTTAGAACCACGATGGGCAAAAGTGCTTGGGGATCAAGCCCGATAGAGTTTAATGGTTACATAACCACTCGGCATCCCGAGGCAAATAAAGGGTGGAGCATAATGCTTGTTCACTCGGCAGGAGGAGGACTCGCTGGCTCGACAAAGCTGTCGAGGTCGATGCTGTCTGCGATGCGTGTGGCGGCATCAAGGAAGGTCTCCATGAAGGACTAGAAGTCGAGCTTCTTTGTGTTGGCAACCATGAGGGCCGCCAGCTTGTCTTCTTTGACGTCCTTGCGATGCACTCGAACCAGTGACAGAGCGAGGTCAGCACCACACCGAGCGGATGACTTCTTCCTGAGGCCAGAGTTCGTCGTCAGCCCGCGTCATCGTGGCCTTCAGTCGAGCGAGGTAGTCCACGACACTGTCCAAACGAGACTCCAGCCGCAACACGTTCATTGTAACATCGTCTTTGACGGGACAGTTTATGGGATCGAGACCTGTCTCAACCCGCCCAGTTTCTGCTTCGAAGTCCTCGCAAAGTTTTGCGCAGTCAAAAAAACAATGAGTCAACAGTTCAACAAGGCATGTCAGTCAACACCTCAAATCAGTCAAGCCATAGGAAGTACCTTCAAGTTTCAAGACCAATTTCACAACAAGATACCCCAGATACGACTCCAACTCGCCTTGTTTGGCTTTAAGGTTCCCTACTTCACCAGTCAAGCTCTCCTTATCGTTCTTCATCTGCGCGATTTCATCTTCCAACTCGCCGACTGAAGCCAGCTTCTTGTCTGCAAGCGATGTTTTCTCTCGAGCCTCCTTCTGGGCTGCAGCAAGATCTAGGTCCTTCTTCTCCAGTGCGTGCTTCATTTTCTCTAAAGAAATAACATTCTTCAGATGAGCCTAAAGTTGACGGTTTTCACTACGCACATCTGTTCGAGTGGAATCACTCGGTTCAAAGAGATTGGAAAGAAAAAAAGGGAAAATATTAAGGTGAACGGTTCCGAGTGGTTACCTCCCATGATAGCGGTTTCGTCTTGGGCCTTCTTGATGTTCTTCTTGGCCAGCTCCAAGTCAAGATTGATGCTGATCTGCTTCTTATCCAGCTCAGAAAGTTGAGCCCCAAGATCACAAGACTTCTGCAGTCAGCAAAAGGGACATGTCAGTCGACAGATACAAAAAGTTAACCTCAGTATAGTTGTTCTAAGACTACCACCGAATCAAACATACAACAGTAGTCTCGAGGACTACACCCAATGGGTGCACTTGGCGTTCCCCCATTGGTCCGGTTCATACACTCGGCTTGGTTTGCCCAGCAGGAGTAAAAAAAGGTGATTCTAAGACCCCAGTCAACTGCCAGCAGTCGACCGCGGTCTCGGGGACTACGCCCAGTGGGTGCACTATGCGTGCCCCCACTGGTTCAAAAAAACACTCGACTCAACCTAGTCGACCCAAGCAGAAAAGCTATTTCTATTTGGCTACAGGAAACACCACAGTGGGTGGTTGGATGCGGAATGCAGACTCATAGATGCACATAAAAGGTTCCAAAGCGATCATCCAAGGACATCATATGGGCAGTAAAGCGACGGTTGCAACCATCACTACTCGAAAGTTCAGTCAGAAATCAACTAACCTTGACGTTCGCCTGCAGGGCAGTAGTGGTGTTGTAAGCCACCTGACTGGCCTCATGCACCACTTTCATCTGCTCCATCACGAGGTTCACTTGGAGAAGAGCTTCCCGGGCAGCACTCAGCGGATGGTATGGAGTCTGGTATGCAGTGAAGAGGGATGACGGCAATGCAGTCGGTGCAGATACAGGATCGGATGCATGGAGTTGGACCGGAGCGGCAGAGGCCTGAGCAGTCGACCCTGATGGACGGTCGGTCGACAGCAGATTGGCGAAAGTGACGCTGGTCCGAGCCAGATCTCCGGATCGCTCGATGAATCAGGCACTTGTCCTTCAGCCACCCTCCTGCTCGAGGTCCTGCCCTTCCTTCTCCTCTCCCTCAGAGGCACTTCTTTGTCTTCATCATCCGGAAGGGTAATGATGTCTCACGAGGATGTAACACAGACAACCCCAAGAGTTCAATCGACCAATGGATCAATCGGCAGATCAAATTCAAATTGGAAAGGGCTTACCGGCTCTGGAAGTAACCGCATCATCAGCCTCCTCATCCCCTATGGCCTTGTCAAAATCCATGTCAGTCGCAGAAGTCACGGGGCTGAAAAAAGTTCATAATCCACTCGGTCAAAACAGGAGTATCAGTCGGGTGAAGGAAACACAGAAAAGTTGAGTGCTCACCCCACGGCGACAGGAACGTCCATCTTGATCCCGGGCAAGGTTTTCCGAGCCTTTGAGGGCACGACCTTGGGCTACTTGGCGACCTTCTCCGTCGGCTCCGGAGTCGACGTCCGAGTGCGTTTCTGCGCCTGGGTGTTGGGAGCCGCGGTCTTTCCGCGCTCGCCCGCTGGATCGTGAAGAAGTTTGGATCGATGCTCCAAGCATGGCGGCGAGTCGACCCCCTCGTCGTCTGCCTCGTACTCTCCTCCTCGTTGTCATCCTCCGGAGACTGCCAGTCGCCACTCTCATTCGTGCTGTCCTCCCCCTCCTGGTCTTGCTCCAGAATTTGGTCTCCGTTGGGCATGGAATACATCTCAGTATAAATCTACAAAACAAAGAGTCGAGTGAATTTCAGTCGGATTCAAAGACAGATGTAAAATGCACAGGAAAATAGTCAGTAGCAAAGTTCAAACCTTGTCTGGTTGATTGCAATCGCTGAATGGAGCGACCCTCCTGGCTCCCATGGGGTTGTCCTTGTTTCTTGTAATGCTCTTCAACCACATGGCCACCGTTTTGGCCGGGACCTCCTCTGGGTGGACCCGAGCGGCGTCGTTGGCGCCAGAGTACATCCACATCGGGTGGTCCCGAGCCTGAAGCGGCTGGATACGTCGACTGAGAAATACCTCCAGTAAATCCATGCCAGTCACGCCCTGATTGATCAGGTGAACCACCTTCTCGACTAGCAAGTTTGTTTCCACCTTCTCTTCAGTGATCACTTTCAGCGGGGAAGGGGTCTGAACACGATCGAAGGTTAAAGGGGGAAGTCGAGTCGACTGGCCTGGAGTGGCGACGTCCTGGCTGTAGAACCAGGTGGACTGCCAGTCCCTGAACGACCCAGGAAGGGTCATGGAAGGGAAAGAGCTCCCTTTCCTCTTCTGGATGCCCAAACCCCCACACATCTGGATAACGTGTGTTTTCTCGTCACTCGTGTTAGCTTTCTTCACCGACTGGGAGCGGATAATGAAAATGTGCTTGAAAAGGCCCCAATGCGGTCGACAACCAAGAAAACTCTTGCACATGGACACGAACGCAGCAAGGTATGTGATGGTGTTGGGAGAAAAGTGATGGAGTTGGGCCCCAAAGAAGTTCAAAAAACCCCGGAAAAAGGGTGCGGAGGAAGCAAGAAACCATGGTCGATGTGGGTGGCGAGCATAACGCACTCACCCGGTCGCAGTTGCGGCTCCATTTCCCCCTCCGGCAACCGCACAACACCATTGGCGATCAATCCGGACTCAGCCAACTCGTCCAGATCTTCCTGCCGGAGCGAGGATCGGATCCAATCGCCCTGGATCCAACCCGGCGGCAGCGCCGACCGCGACAACGACCCCCAATTTGTCTTCTTGCCTTTCGCCGCTCCTGTCGCCTTCTTCGTGCGTTCCAGCGCCTCTATCTTGTCCCTCACCATGGTGGCGAAGCGGCGGCGTCGAGAGCGGAGGAGCCGGATGCGATGGAGAAGCAGAGGAGAAGGGGGGGGGGAATGGACGCGCACAGTGCAGGCACCTCGGCCCCGTCGCCTTTTAAAGGCCCACTTCCGAGTGGCTGATGCGTGGGCCCAGGTGATCCTGTCAAATCCCGCAATAGTCGCACGCTGGGAACGTGGCGAAAAAGGTGGCACGGGGATTGAGGCGCTCCTGTTTATCCAACCCGCTTACCACGGCACGCTCCGTCCCACGCGCTTCCCTGAAAATTCGAATCCCGTCAAATCCGGGATACGCTTAAACCAATCGTGCCAAAGATTCCGCGTCAAAAAACAACACTCGACGGATGGTGTTATGAATTCACTCGGCAATTTCTGAATCGATCAAGGCGACTGAAACGAAGACGAAGTTCCAACATGAGCCTCCCGTTCAACACAAGTACTTGTGAAGCATAAGAGTCAAAGCAAGATCAACTTCAACCTTCTTTCCACTCGGACCTCAATCCATTCAGGGGTAATGATGATGATATAAACCTAGGGTAGGTTCATAGGCTGACCTCTATACCCTACCCAAGGTGACTACCCTAGAAGCTAAGAAGCTCAAGAGACAACAGGGAGTACCAAATGAAGACGTTGAGTGCAATCCACTCGACCTGTCATATCACTCGGGTACCCCTCCTTCGTGATATCACTCGACCATACAAGAAACCACTCGACCTACTGAAGACCAGGAGTCACATAGGACATCAACAATCAAGCATTCACTCCGTAGTCTTCATAGGCATTAATAGCACTTTATAACTGGCGCTACCAATAATGCCCCCTCTTTACGTACATTGTACCCTCTGTAACGGGGGATGGTTGGGGTCCTGGCGCACTCTATATAAGCCACCCCCTCCTCCGCGACAAGGCTTCACACCCCCTATAACACACACGCATATACTGAAATCCAGTCGACCGCCTTCGGGCACCGAGACGTCGGGCTTTTACCTCCTCCGAGAGGGGCCTGAACTCGTAAACACTTGCGTACAACCTCACCGTAGCTAGGACCTTGCCTCCTCATTCATACACCCTACACTTACTGTCAATCTTAGTACCACGACAGCTAGGGTTACACAGAGTCAGTTACAGAGAAGGGAATCTACATATCCAAATCACCAAGCTTGCCTTCCACGCAAAGGAGATTCCCACCCGGACACGGGACGAAGTCTTCTACCTTGTATCTTCATAGCCCAACAGTCCGGCACATGCATATAGTTCGGATATCCGAGGACCCCATAATCCAGGACTCCCTCAGTAGCCCCTGAACTAGGCTTCAATGATGATGAGTCCGGCGTGCAGATTGTCTTCGGCATTGCAAGGCGGGTTCCATCTCTGAATACTCCAAAGTAGATCTTCAACACAAGAATCGTGTCCGGCTCTGCAAAACAAATTCCACATACCACCGTAGAAAGTACAATATTCCACGAGTCTAATCTGCTAACAACTTTTCCATAGCGTGACATCACCCCGAGGCCCGCTCATTATTTGAACCATTTTTCCAACCTGCTATTCCATGTTTCGCGAGGCAGTTTTATTGGCACATCTTGTCAAAGCAGAGATCATGTCCCCTTATCACGGGATTCTCATCAATACGGGCGTGGGTAACCCAATCGTTCTGTTGGTATGATTCCTTGGGAATAGGCAAGTTTCAAAGGCCACACGGAGGATGTTTGATATTCATCCTCTTTATAAAGTGGCCAAGACCTGTCTTTCTCTTTCCACGATTAATCCCCTTCTTCTCCCACCTCGAGTTCCAACACCCAAGGTTTAGCCCAAGCGCTTCGGACCTCCGACCATGTCCGGACCCAGCCTTCAAGGTCGGTGGATGGCCTCTTCTGTCACAGAGGAGGACATCACAAAGCTTAGGGAGGCAACGCACTTGACAGCGGAAATCCTTCACATGCTTCATGCTCAAGGGCAGGTTATCCCTACTCCCAAATCCAATGAGAGGGTTGTGTTTATCCCTCACTTCCTCCGAGGGTTGGGCTTCGGTCTTCATCCCTTTGTTAGAGGGCTCATGTTCTATTACATGCTAGATTTTCATGATCTAGCTCTGGATTCCTTCCTTCACATCTCGTCATTCGTCGTCGTGTGTGAGGCCTTCCTCCGCATTACTCCACACTTTGGCTTATGGCTCAAGACCTTCAATGTGAAGCCGAAGATAATCAATGGGAGACATGCGGAGTGCGGAGGTGCTATAATAAGCAAATTTACCAATGTTTTATGGCCAAAGGGTTCCTTCCCGGAAGCTTCGGACCTATGGCAATGGGAGTGGTTTTATATCACAACACCCCGAGGTAGAAATTGGCGGCTGCCCCCGCCTTCCGATCCGGTCCTCCGCCACAACTTGCATCGTGGGTTCATAAGGGGCTGGACTGGGGATTGCCTGATGAAGTGCGGACATTGCAAAGCCGCATCCCGGAAGCATCGTGAAGGACATCTGTCTTGTCAAAGTAATCCAAGTAATGTTAGTTCGTCGAGTCCTACCGTGCCAGCGACGACCTTTCCCTATGTGGGAGTTCATTCCGGAAGGACCGCGGACCATTCAGAACTTCTTCAGCATGACACTCAAGGGATGTACAAATTATTCTTCGGATCATGAAAAAGGTGTCCGGACACTATAGAGGACGCATGCCTCGATTGCAACCATCCAGATACACCGGTAAGTACTCAACAACCGAACATATCTCCGTTATGTTTATCATAATATTACTCTAAAAACCATCCTATATCAGGGTTGGATAAAGAAGGCGGAGAGGATTAGGTGTTCGGCCCCTCTTCCCGAAGATTCAGCGGATCCATTATTAACCAGGATGCTGGCTCATGCACCTCATCAAGTGCCATCAGGAGAGGACAAGGAGAGGAGTGGGGAGGTCAAAAGTGGACTCCATATCGGAGGTACATCACGCACCATATCCGGGGAAATTGGAACTCCTATGTCGGACATGTCGGAGGATGAACGGGGAGGTCTAATATGCCCTCCCCCACGGGAAGAAAAGAGCCGCCCCGTAGACTTGAAGGCGGAGGCTTCCAAGTGAGGGAAAAAATCCCTATCAGGGGCCCTGATTCAGGAGGCAATACTGCCGTACAACGCCCACATGGGGGCCAGCCTTTAGCCAAATCGTAAGCGAACAAATGTGTTTTATAATAATACCCCGTTCTTTTCCTGTTTGTGAGAGTAACATTTGAAACGCATGTTTTGCAGTTCGGCCTATAGCCTTCCTCAACAATCTTCATCCTCGGGGGATCTTCTTCCAGAGATGATGGAGAGCGAAACGCCTCCTCATACTTCCTAGCCCCATAAGGCAGACGACCCCAAGGTGTCATCCCGGAGGATCTCTCCCGATCCGCAAAGGAGGACAAGGCCAAAAGGTGACTCTTCGGCCGCCCGAGGTCCGGGGTGTTCGGCTCCTAGAGAGACTGAAAACAAAAGCCTCAGAGTATCCGATATACAGCCGGATATGCTGACGAGCCTTCTGCGGCAAGAGCTTGTCTTAGAGGACATCGTACCATAATGGGTGCGGTGATTAAGAGAATTTCGTCCACAAAAAGTGGACTGGATGAAGCTTTCATGAGCCTGCTAAGAGGCTTCGAGGTATGTAACGTAATATTTTTTAACCGTAATGTAAACGCAAGGTGCACCATGTATAGATAGTAGCCCCTGAGACTCTGCTTGCCATCCGAACGGGGCAATCAGAGGATCAAAGACGATAAACAGGCTCAGGGAATGGTTTTGCCAATTTGTACACAGGCGACTACAGCCCGGGCAACTGCCTGGGCTAATGAGTTCGCCGAACTGAAGCGGCAACTTGATGTGGCGGACGATGACATCGCGCTCGTAAACAAGAGGCTTGACGAGGCGCAAGGTATGTCTTTGGGACGGTAAGTAAGTATAAATAGGAGCATGATGCTGGAATTTATAACATGCTTAACTACAGATGGTGCTGCCGCCGTTGAGACCCTTCGGGCTGAGCTTGCCTGGGCCAAGAAGCAGACCAGGATAAGCGACGCGGCTGCCAAGAAGTCAGCTGACGAATTAAAAGCCGAACAGGCTGGTCATTGCCAGAGTGAGGATAGAATAGCCAACATGGCGGTTCAGCTAAAGGATGCCGCTGGCCGATATCAGCTTCTCGAGAAAGAGAGCCAAGCAAAAACGGCTGACCTTTAGAAGGCCTTACAAACGGCAAAGGAAACCCGGTCTGAGGTCAGAGCGGTTCGAGAGGAGCTCCGGCAAGCTGGGGAGATCGCGGCTGGGAAGCCCTTTTTATTGCGAACTAAATTCAGCGATCCGAAGTATGCCCTCCTTGATCAAATGTGGAGTTCTCCGGACGCATATTTGGACTTGTCAAAGAGTGCTGCTGATGCGACACCATTTTCCAAGACCAAGAAGGCCATGAAGCGGAAAGATTGTTCTGGTCACAGTTTAGCATGCCAAAGCAACCGCTGCTGTTGAACGAGCATATGGCCGAATGGGAAGAGCTCCATAGGATATCCGTACTTGCCATGAAGGCTTTCGTGGACCGGCTGTGGCCTGGGGAACCAAGTCCGGATAGTTATTTTGGTTTGGTGCAACGACTTGTTCGTGGGGTGACACATATCGACGCTGTCAAGTGGTCGACTTGCATAGAAGGTGCGTGGATGGCCCTTGCCCGTGTGAAGACGTACTGGGCGAAGATGAAGGCCACCGATATTGCAACAAGGGCTCCACCCGGGGGTCAGGACCCGCCAGAGCACTATTTTAAAGAAGTCTTAGAGGGTGCCCGCTTAATAGAGGGTCAGTGCGAAAAAATATCATGTTCGAGTAACATGTATCCGAATTGTAAAAACAATGCTTATGGTAATAAAGGCTTTATTTATATGTTTGCCTGTAAAGTATTTTAGTGCCTCCTATGCGGCCGTTTATGTATATATGTATATAACCTGAAAGTTTGCAGTCGTTGGCTTCATCCCTCTCGCGTATAACGCGGGGGTGTTCGGAGAAGCACTTGATCACACTTAACCCAACGTCTTGGTCTGTTAAGGAGGTGGAAGTGCGGCGAACTAGGCAATCAGACTATAGAGCTTTAACACCTTCACTTAGCCATAGGAGTTTGATGGTGGGGCTACTATATAGCCCCTAGTATGTCCGCGTTTTATCCGAATACGGTGCGTTTACATACGTGACTGGGAAACCGGTCCTTCATTAATGCGGAGGAATCACGAAGATTCCACTGAGTCATCGAGTGGTTGACCAGCTCTCACCTTATCATGACAGTCAGTTTTCGGCTTTCTCTATTGAGGTGCTTATCCGGATGAACCAGGGCACAATCATAGTAGTTCTCCCTGTGCCACCTTAGCCGATAGAGCGGAGACGTAAGGTAGCAAACACAAGAGCTGGGCAAACCCAACATTTGACCAAAGACATGATTCAGAGATGATGCATATAAGGCCAAACTCGCGATGCCGAACACTCCTGGAGGTATTCGGACTTTACAACATATACCGGGTTGAATACTTCCCCCGGTAATGAACCCTGAGTTCAAGGTACGTGCAGCAATCCGGCGTGATGAAAGAGTGCTTGTGGTGAGAACATAGATCTCAAAACACACTTGTGTCTGCTTCTATAACATCTATTTTAGTGCGGCAAATCGTAAGCTCGCAAGTAATGCCAGTATCTTTCTTGGTCATTTTAAGTGCCAGGAAAGTATGAAACAACAAGAGATAATAAAACAAAAGGTTTACGCAGGGCCTTAATCTAAAAAGAAACCTTAAAACGGGGCCCTGCTCCATGTCTGCGCCTTTATCTCCGTTGTGCCTGATCCTTGAAGGGTATAGCCTGGTGGCCATCTGTAAGAAAAAAAAGGTCCAGGTGAAAGAATCTGGGGTGGCCGTAAGTAAAATTGGTTTGTTTTAATGAACCGTGAAATGTAGTTTCCTGAGTCCAAATAGGGTCAAGCCGAACTATGGACTTCTTACATACAGGAAGCCCCCAGCGTCACATAGGGAATTTCAAGTGTATATTTATGTATATGGGAAGACATGTACAGTCTTCTTATGGGCTGTTCTTATGGGGGCATGGCTGCTAATCAAGCTCAGGTTTATCTGAGCTACTACACCTAGGTGTGCGCCGAACACGTTTAGCTGTGTCCGCGGTCTTGAAGACCGATGTGTTTCTCGGTTTGAAAAGGCCACTTCGTGCTTCGGCTGCTAGAGCCGCCACGTATCCTTCTGTACGAAGAGAATGCTCCGTGTTTCCGCTGATCGTGATAACGCTGCATGGACCGGGCATCTTGAGTTTGGGATAAGTGTAATGTGGGACTGCATTGAAACGGGCGAAGGACGTTCTTCCGAGTAGTGCATGATAGCCACTTCAGAATGGAGCGGTGTCGAAGATTAGCTCTTCGCTTCTAAAGTTATCGGGAGAACCAAATACAACTTCCAGTGCTAGAGAGCCCGTGCAGCGGGCCTTTACGCCTGGTATCACTCCTTTAAAGGTAGTGTTGCTTTGGTTGATTCTTGACGGGTCTACCCCCATCTTGCAGACAGTATCTTGATATATCAGAATGAGACTACTGCCGCCGTCCATGAGGACTCAGGTGAGGTGGTATCCGTCGATTATTGGGTCGAGCACTAGGGCAGTCGAACCCCCATGATGGATACTAGTCGAATGATCCATGCGATCGAAGGTGATCGGGCAGGCCAACCATGGGTTAAATTTGGGGGCGACGGGCTCTATAGCATATACGTCTCCAAGTGCGCGTTTGCGCTCCCTCTTTGGGATATGGGTGACATAAATCATGCTCACTGTTTTGACCTCTGGTGGAAATTTCTTCAGTCCCCCTGTATTCAGCTGGCGGGATTCGTCCTTGTCTTTGCTTTGCGGTCCCTTCCCTTTGTGTACGACGTTGAGCTTGCTGGCCTGCTGGAAGACCCAACATTCTCTGTTGGTGTGATTAGCTGGTTTATCGGGGGTGCCATGAATCTGGCAGGACCTGTATATAATTTTATCCAGGCTGGATGGACCATCTCTGCTGCCCTTGAATGACTTTTTCCGTTGACCGGGTCTAGAGCCCCTGAATCTGACGTTTACCGATGTATTGTCCGGGCTTTCTTCGTTGTTTCAACGTTTGTTTTGATTGCGTCGTGGTTTTCCATTGCCATCCCTGATTTCGGATGTGCCAGGATCACTGGTGCTGCTACGGGCCAACCAGCTGTCCTCGCCCGCACAAAAGCGGCTGATTAGAGTAGTTAGGGCTGCCATTGTCATTGGCTTTTCCTGGCCGAGGTGTCTGGCCAGCCATTCGTCCCGGACACTGTGTTTGAAAGCTGCTAAGGCTTCGGCATCCGGACAGTCGATGATTTGGTTCTTCTTGGTGAGAAATCTATTTCAAAGCTTACTGGCTGACTCTCCGGGTTGTTGGGTTATGTGACTTAGATCGTCTGCATCCGGAGGTCCGACATAGGTCTCTTGAAAATTTGCCCTGAAAGCGTCCTTGAATTCTTCCCAGCTTCCAATGGAATTTTCGGGGAGGCTTTTCAGCCAGTACCGAGCTGGTCCTTTTAGCTTGAGGGGTAGGTATTTGATGGCGTGGAGATCATCTCCGCGAGCCATGTGGATGTGAAGAATAAAGTCTTCTATCCAGACCACAGGGTCTGTCGTTCCGTTGTATGCCTCGATGTTTATGGGTTTAAACCCTACTGGAAATTCATGATCCAGCACCTCATCGGTGAAGCACAGGGGTTGAGCAGCACCCCTGTATTTGGCTATGTCACGGCATGGGTCTGACAATTGTAGTGTTCGGCGTTGGTTCCGAACTGGTAAGCGACCAGCATATTTGGTTTGATGGCCATGATCCTGTGTAGGAGCACATTCTGTAGATCATAGATGGACCTTGTTATGCCAGCCCTTTTGTCCAGGTCTTCACGTAAATCGTGTTGCTGGTCCTGGGTTGCTACCTCCCTTCCGTTATGGGGAGGGGGTGCGGATTTGTGTGCGGCATTATTAGCCGCTCGGCCTCGACCACGAGGTGGTCGGTCTGGTTGGTTAGCTGTATTGTTATTCGGCGGTATGGGCGCTATAGCCTCATCGTCGAATTCGGGCAGTAGTTTACGTTTGGGTTAGCTCTTTGTTTGGCGATTGCCGTCGTATTTTTCCTCAGCGTCGAGCACTTCGTTCCATCTATCATTGAGCGTATCCTGTGCGGCTTTGAGCCATTGCTTCTTCTTCTTCAAGCTCCTTGCGGTGGCGATAAGTCTCTGTTGGAAGCGCTCTTATTCCAAGTATTTTTCCGGGATGATGAATGCGTCGTCATCCAGACTAATCTCCTCTTCAGAGACAGGTTGGTAAGTGCTATCTTCGGCATCACTGTGATCGGGCAGCGGCCCCGGACTGTGTTCGCCGTCTCCTTGCTTGTCATGCTTCATGACTGGGTCTACTGGGTCTTTTTGTCTTCGGCGTCGTCCGGGGTGTTATTTTCTCTTGTACCGGTATCGCTGTTTTACCATGGTGTGGTTTAGAGCAGCATCGCTGACGTTGATGCTTCAGCTGTTTCTCAGGAGGTTTATCCTCAACTGGATCCTTTTTGTTATCTCCATTGTTATCATTGGGTGTATCCACCATGTATATGTCATATGAGGAGGTGGCTGTCCAGCGCCCTGTAGGCGGTGGTTCCTGTTCCTCTCCGGCATCGTCGTCCATACCGTTGATGTCTTCGGAGTCGAAGTCAAGCATGTAGGGCAAGTTGTCGATAGTGGCTATGAAGTGGGTGGTGGGTGGGCAACGAAGCTCTTCGTCGTCCGTTTCCCACTCGAGCCGGACATTGTTTAGCCAGGAATCTCCTGTCAGGGAGAGGGATTTTAATGAGTTTAACACATCGCCCAAGTGCGAGTGTTGGAAGATTTCCATGGAGCTTAACTCCAAGATTGGCGCCTAGTTAGATTCGATGGGTGCGGACACACGCGGTTCAGAGCCTATGGCCGGAGACGAGTCCGAGGTTCCAATGACACAGGCCTCGTTGGAGGTCAGATCTGTGTTCGGATCTAGCGCCGTTGAGTCTACGGCTTCCGTGGCGGGGTCTATCCTCCCGTCCTCGGATGGCACAATCTGCACTGGATCTAGGGCCAGGACAGTTACACGCGCTATCTCCTGAGCATGGTCCGATGACAAATTTAAGTCATGTTCATCATAGCTACAGGGTGCGGCTGTCATGGGTTCGAATCGATCGAAGACCAAGTCTCCGCGGATGTTGGCGGTGTAGTTCAAGCTTCCAAACCTGACCTGATGGACAGGGGCGTAGCTGTCGATCTGCTCCAGATGGCCAAGCGAGTTGGCCTGCAGTGCGAAGCCGCCGAATATGAAGATCTGTCCAGGGAGAAAGATCTCACCCTGGACCATTTTGTTTTAGATGATTGAAGGAGCCATCAAGCCTTATGGTCATGACGCAGTGGAACTCTCAATAAAAGCACCAATGTCGGTGTCAAAACCGGCGGATCTCGGGTAGGGGGTCCTGAACTGTGCGTCTAAGGCTAATGGTAACAGGAGGCGGGGGACACGATGTTTACCCAGGTTCGGGCCCTCTCTATGGAGGTAATACCCTACTTCCTGCTTTATTAATCTTGATGATATGAGTATTACAAGAGTTGATATACCACGAGATCATAGAGGCTAACCCTAGAAGCTAGCCTATGATTATGATTGTTCTTGTCCTACGGACTAAACCCTCCATTTATATAGGCACCGGAGGGGGCTAGGGTTACACAGAGTCGGTTACAGAGAAGGGAATCTACATATCCGAATCGCCAAGCTTGCCTTCCACGCAAAGGAGAGTCCCACCCGGACACGGGACGAAGTCTTCTACCTTGTATCTTCATAGCCCAACAGTCCGGCACATGCATATAGTCCGGCTGTCCGAGGACCCCTTAATCCAGGACTCCCTCACCCCCTCTCCTTCCTTCTCTTCTCTCCTCTTTTCCTCTTCTCCTTCTTGGACTAGGAAAGGTAGGAGTCATCCCCCTTGGCGCGCCCCTTGCTGGCCGCTGGCCTCCTCCTCCCCTCCTTTATATACGGGGGAGGGGGCACCCCAAAGACACACAAGTTGATTTTTTAGCCGCGTGCAGTGCCCCCCTCCACAGTTACACACCTCGGTCGTATCGTCATAGTGCTTAGGCGAAGCCCTGCGCCGGTAACTTCATCATCAAGTCACCACGTCGTCGTGCTGATGAAACTCTCCCTCGACCTCAGCTGGATCTAGAGTTCGCGGGACGTCACCGAGTTGAACGTGTGCAGATCATAGAGGTGCCGTACCTTCGGTGCTAGGATCGGTCGGATCGTGAAAATGTACGACTACAACAACCATGTTGTCATAATGCTTCCGCTTTCGGTCTATGAGGGTACGTAGACAACACTATCCCCTCTCTTTGCTATGCATCACCTAGTGATAGATCTTGCATGATCGTAGGATTTTTTTTTGAAATTACCACATTCCCCAAAAGTTCATGTAGATGAATCTAAGATCAATGCTATTAAAACTTGGCCCCAACCAACCAAGTTGCAACAAGTGTGTAGTTTTCTTGGTTTAGCCGGTTTCTATCGTTGATTTGTGAAGGATTTTAGCACCATTGCTTCACCTTTGCATGCTTTGAGTAAAACGAATGCGCCCTTTGTTTGAGGACCATCCCAAGATACTGCATTTAATGAGCTTAAGAATTTGCTTACTCATGCTCCCGTGCTTGCGTTACCCAACTTTGACAAACCTTTTAAAATTCATTGTGATGCTAGTGGTAATGGCATAGGAGGTGTGTTAATGCAAGAGAAGCGCCCCATAACATACTTTAGTGAGAAACTTTCCAGAACACTACTCAATTATCCCATCTATGACAAAGAGCTATATGCTTTAGTGCGAGTTTTGCCCGAGAGGGAACATTATCTTCGCCCTCATGAATTCATTATCCATACCGACCATGAAACTCTAAAGTATCTTAAGGGTCAAACTAAGTTGAACATGCATCATGCTAAATGGAGTGAATTCATTGATTCATTTCCTTATGTCACCAAGTACATGAAAGGTAAGGAAAATGTTGTGGCAGATGCCCTTTCCTGCATATGCATGCTTGTCACTAAACTTGAATTGAATGTCATTGGCTTTAAGCACATCAAAAACTTGTATGCGCATGATCCTACTTTTGCTAGTCCTTATGCTAAGTGTTTGACGCATATATCTTGGGAACAATATTACGTCAAGGATGATTATCTTATGAGAGCTAACAAACTTTGCATTCCCGAGTCTTCTCTTCGTTTCCTCCTTCTGCAAGAGGCACAAGGAGGCGGACTCATGGGACACTTTGGATGCAACAAGATATTCGCTATGCTCTGCAAGAACTATTTTTGGCCCAAGATGTTCCGCGACGTCTCACGCTTCACCAACCGTTGCTCTACATGTCGCAAAGCTAAGTCAAAAGCTCAATCCCATGGTATTTAGATGCCCCTTCCCATTCCATATCAACCTTGGGAAGACATTAGCATGAACTTTGTACTTGGTTTGCCTAGAGAACAAAATGGAAAGGATTCCGTGTTTGTTGTTGTGGACCGATTCTCAAAGATGGCTCATTTTATCCCATGCAACAAGATAGACAATGCTTCACGTATTGCAAATATTTTTTGTAAGGAAATCTTGCGCCTCCATGGAGTGCCAAAGACGATTATCTCGGACCGCGATGTCAAGTTCTTGAGTTACTTTTGGAAGACTCTATGCGCCAAGCTCGAAATCAAGCTCTTGTTCTCATCGGCATACCATCCTCAAACCGACGACCAAACAGAGGTGACGAACCGAACACTCTCCACTCTAATATGCTTCTTGATCAAGAGGAACATCAAGGAGTGGGACGAGTACCTACCCATCATCGAGTACGCCTACAACCGTGCAAGACACTCCACATCTGGCAAGTCCCCCTTCAAGGTCGTCTATGGTTTCAACCCGTTCTCCCCATTGGAGATTCTTCCTCTACCACTACAAGAGCGCATCAACATGGACGCGAGTGCCCGAGTGAACTTCCTCAAGAAGATGCATGAAGGTACACGACACACCATCGAGCGCCAAGTCCAATGACTCGCGACCAAGCTTAACATCAACAAGCAACCCATGACATTCAACATTGGAGATCTCATGTGGCTACACCTTTGCAAGGAATGCTTCCCCAACAAACACAAGTCCAAACTCCAACCACGAGCCGATGGACCATTCAAGGTGCTTGAATGCTACAAAAACAAAGCCTACAAGATTGACATCCCACGCGACAAGTACTCCGTGAGCGACATCTTCAACGTCAATGATCTCTCCCCGTACCATGGTGATGAGGATTTCGATCCGAGGTCAGATCTTTCCCAAGGGAGGGGAGATGATGCGAAGCATCCCGAGGTCATCCCCACGGACCTACCATCGTCTCACCAAGTTCCAAGAGGACCAATGACACAAGCACGGGCTAGAGCTCTCGAGACCGAGGTGACTTATTTCCTTAGTGATATCTCATTTGATCCACTCGAGGCATGTCTACTACCTAAGTTTGGAATGTTGTGCATGATTAGGTACCATGAGAACCCACCCGAGAATGCACATGAAGATGGTCAAGCTCCCAAGTCCACGGATGAAGAGAACTAACAAAAGAAGACAAGAACTACTTCTAGGCCCTGGACATCCAGCCATGGCCCCGAACATCAGGCCATTGGAGGTGCCACCTGCAGCCAAGGACCAGCGGCCAAAGCTACAGGGCCCGGACATCGGCGGCCAGCCCGGACATTCGGCCTATCGCACCGGAAATCCGGCTGTCAGCCCGGATATCCAAACAAGTCATCCAGGAAGCACCGAAACCTACCCCGACAGCCTGGACATCCAGCCACGACCCCGTACGTTCGGCCCTTCACGATGCCCGGGACATCTGGCCGATGCCCGGACAACCATAACAGCCCTATCAAGAGAGCTCCAAGACGACACTAGGCTAGCCCGGACATCCGGCCCAACAGCCCGGACATAAGGCGCCTCGCGAGCGCCTGGATATCCGGTCCGACGCCCGGATGTTCGGCCTTCCCTGTCTGCGCATAGTGTAAAGGGTTGTGACCCTTGTATCCCTTCACCCCCTAGACTATATAAACTCCTCCTCCACCCTCTTTCTAGGGTTAGCAAAGGATTAGCTCATATTTGTGTGAGAGCTTTGCTCATCCACTTGGTTACTTCTCCATCAGAGCTGAGTGCCTCTTCGGAGAAGATCCCCCAAGTGGATTCAAGACCCCCATCGCGGGAAGACTCTTCAAGACCTCCTCCTGGAGAAGACCCTTTGTATCGTCCGTTGTTGACTTTGAATCGTGTATTACTCTTTGTGTTTCGAGGATCTAGCATATGTGTAATCACATCTTGTTGGTTGAGTGTTTTCTCCCATGTTTCCCCTCGATTTCCCTCCCATGTTCTTCGTGTTCTTGGTAGGATCCCCTCCAATCGTGAAAGATCGAGCATCTAGGGTTCTACCCTACACCAAATGAGCCCCATGATATCCTTTTTGTCAACTTAAGAAAAATATTGATATGATAGCTACACCTTTATTTCTTGAAATATTTTTATTGATTCACTCTTTTTCTGTGTATAGAAGGAAAACGTGAGAAGCCAACTGATCCCACTCCTCACGTCTTACCTAAGAAATTTGTCATGCATTTCCCACTGGGCTCAAGTGGCATGCCACTGAAATTTCTAGGAAATTCGTAGTATTATCTGAAAATCCACATGATAGTAAGGCTTGAATATTTTTAAGTTAGAGGATATGCACATATTGCTCTATCATCAGGTTCAACCTATTTTTTCAATCCAAAGGGATCGTCCTTCTCATTTGTGTGATTCAATGTTATGAACTTCTAAAAAGATGATGAAGATAAATTTTTCTTTTCGTAATAAGATAAAAAAATAAAATAAAACTAGGAATCAGGACCACCAATAGGTCCACATTTCTGTTCTTTATATGAGTGAACATTACTTCATAACAATTCACACGTGCCAGAAAAAGCGATAGGACACTAAAATAATGAAAATTCTCATAATGTCTAAGAACGTATGAATCAATTACTCCGTCCATATCAAAATATTTTTTGCTTGCCGAACTAGTTATAGCACACAAAAAAGGTGCTATTATAGAAAAAAATGTAGGGAGGCTCTCTGTTGGGGATATAATTCCTAGGTATGACCTGCCCAGGATGGGCCGGGTCATGCCTTTGATGGCTCATTATGAAGAAGTCCAGGGAAGCCCAAGGCGTGAAGTTGGCGACTCGGAGGCGGGCCTGGATAAGGCCCAGGACAGGGCCCCATGAGTCATTGTATGATAACTTGTATTGTAAGATAATGATTAGTTACAAACCGAGCCGGTCATGATGTATGAGCCGGGCGAGACATTGTAAGCCCCTTGGCCTCGGCCTATGTATATAAAGGTGAGACCCGGCGGAGGGTTAACTCAATGAACAAGCAATCAAAAGCTAGGTCCAGCGTATTCGGTCCCTGGAAATCGAAACCCAAGCAATACAACTTAAAGCAGGAGTAGGCTTTTACCTCCACCGCGAGGGGCCGAATCTGGGTAACTCTTTGTGTCCTTTGTACCATTCAACCCCTTCAAGCTAAGCTAGAAGCGATGGCTCCACACATATGTCCTTTCACTAGGACATCTGCCGTGACAAAACCATGACAGTTGGTGCCCATCGCGGGGCCAGAGCACGGTGGTTTTCAGTTCTTGAAGGACAGCTTCTCAGGGATGAAGGGTATGTCGTGGGCCGGATGACCAAGAGTCACCGCGGCAAGATCTATATCGACGACTCTGGCTAGGGTCCAGAGGCCGATTCAATCGAGTACGACTACCGGGTCCCCTTCGGCGGAATTCAAGTCTTCATCGGCAAGATCGATGAATCAGATCTTGAGCCAGTCACCGGCTCTGATGCCGTTGAAACGGCTCGGCGTGCTAGGCCCACCAAGGTTCAACCCGCTCAGAAGCGTGCTTTTGTTGGTTTCATCCATGGGGTGGATTTTGAGGAGTGCTCTGTGTCTGGTGCAGAGATGACCCTCTATTCACATGATGAGTCCTCAACCGGCGAGACCAATTCAATCTATCAACTGCAAGACGGCGGGCTTGGGGGATGTTCCGATGCTTACAGTATTCCGGACTCCTATGAGCGGCCTGCTACCTCTTGAGCATGTGTTGGTTTTCCCTTGAAGAGGAAAGGGTGATGCAGCAAAGTAGCGTAAGTATTTCCCTCAGTTTTGAGAACCAAGGTATCAATCTAGTGGAAGACGACACACAAGTCACCTAGTACCTGCGCAAACAATCACGAACCTTGCAACCAACGCGATAAAGGGGTTGTCAATCCCTTCACGGTCACTCGCAAAAGTGAGATCTAATAGAGATAATAAAGTAAATATTTTTTGGTATTCTTGTTGTATAGATTGGAAAGTAAAGATTGCAAAATAGTAAACGAGATGCGATAAGATAGAAAAGAGATGTAATATAATAAGAAAGAGACCCGGGGGGCATAGGTTTCACTAGTGGCTTCTCTCAAGATAGCATGTATTACGGTGGGTGAACAAATTACTTCAGATCAATTGATAGAAGACCACATAATTATGAAGACATCTAAGGCAATGATCATAAATATAGGCATCATGTTCGTGTCAAGTAGACCAAAACAATTCTGCATCTACTACTATTACTCCACACATCGACCACTATCCAACATGCATCTAGAGTATTAAGTTCATAAGAACAGAGTAACGCATTAAGCAAGATGGCATGATGTAGAAGGATAAACTCAAGCAATATGATATAAACCCCATCTTTTTATCCTCGATGGAACAATACAATACGTGCCTTGCTGCCTGATAACCCACATGTGTAGGGGATCGAACAGCTTTCGAGGGTGAAGTACAACCCAAATTTATTGATTCGATACAAGGGGAGCCAAAGAATATTCTTGAGTCTTAGGAGTTGAGTTGTCAATTCAACCACACCTGGATAACTTAGTATCTGCAGCAAAGTGTTTAGTAGCAAAAGTGGTATGGTAATAAAGGTAACGGTAGCAAAAGTAAAGATAGATGTTTTTTGGTTTTTGTAGTAGTTATAATAGTAGCAACGGAAAAGTAAATAAGCGAAGAACAATATATGAAAAGCTCGTAGGAATTGGATCAGTGATGGATAATTATGCCAGCTGCGATTCCTCATGCAATAGTTATAACATAGGGCGATATAGAACTAGCTCCAATTCATCAATGTAATGTAGGCATGTATTCCGTAAATAGTCATACATGCTTATGGAAAAGAACTTGTATGACGTCTTTTGTCCTACCCTCCCGTGGCAGCGGGGTCCTAGCGGAAACTAAGGGATATTAAGGCCTCCTTTTAATAGAGAACCGGACCAAAGCATTAACACATAGTGAATACATGAACTCCTCAAACTACGGTCATCACCGAGAAGTATCCCGATTATTGTCACTTTGGGGTTGTCGGATCATAACACATAGTAGGTGACTATAGACTTGCAAGATAGGATCAAGAACACACATATATTCATGAAAACATAATAGGTTCAGATCTGAAATCATGGCACTCGGGCCCTAGTGACAAGCATTAAGCATAGCAAAGTCATAGCAACATCAATCTCAGAACATAGTGGATACTAGGGATCAAACCCTAACAAAACTAACTTGATTACATGGTAAATCTCATCCAACCCATCACCGTCCAGCAAGCCTACGATGGAATTACTCACGCACGGTAGTGAGAAACATGAAATTGGTGATGGAGGATGGTTGATGATGACGATGGCGACGAAACCCCTCTCCGGAGCCCCGAACGGACTCTAGATCAGCCCTCCCGAGAGAGATTAGGGCTTGGCGGCGGCTCCGCGTCATAAAACGCGATGAAACTTTCTCTCTGATTTTTTTCTCCCCGAGACGGAATATATGGAGTTGGAGTTGAGGTCGGAGGAGGTCCATGGGGCCCATGAGATAGGAGGCCGCGCCCTCGTGGACAGGCTGTGGGCCCCCTGGCATTAATTCTTTCACCAAAAATTCTTATTAATTCCAAAAAGTGCCTCCGTGGGTTTCCATGACATTCCGAGAACTTTTCTTTTCTACACATAAAACAACATCATGGCAGTTGTGCTAAAAACAGCGTCAGTCCGGGTTAGTTTCATTCAAATCATGCAGGTTAGAGTCCAAAACAAGGGCAAAAGTGTTTGGAAAAGTAGATACGTTGGAGACGTATCAACTCCCCCAAGCTTAAACCCTTGCTTGTCCTCAAGCAATTCAGTTGATAAACTGAAAGTGATAAAGAAAAACTTTTACAAACTCTGTTTGCTTTTGTTGTTGTAAACATGAAAAGCCAGCATTCAAGTTTCAGGAAATATTATGAACTAACCATACTCACAATAATACTTAGCTCTCACAATCACTCATATCAATAGCATAATTAGCTAGCGAGCCATAATAATAAAACTCGAATGACAACACTTTCTCAAATTAATTATAACATGATATAACGAAATGGTATCTTGCTAGCCCTTTCTGAGACTGCAAAACATAAATGCAGAGCACCTTTAAAGATCAAGGACTGACTAAACACTGTAATTCATGGTAAAAGAGATCCAGTCAAGTCATACCCAATATAAACCAATAATAATGAATGCAAATGACAGTGTGCTCTCCAGCGGGTGCTTTTAATAGGAAGGGTGATGACTCAACATAAAAGTAAATAGATAGGCCCTTCACAGAGGGAAGCAGTGATTTGTAGAGGTGCCAGAACTCGATTTTAAAATAGAGATTGAATAACATTTTGAGCGGCATACTCTCGCTGTCAATGCAGCACCTATGAGATAGCTGTATCTTCTATACTACATGCATTATAGGCAGTTCCCAAACAGGATGGTAAAGGTTTATACTCCCCCAACCACAAACAAGCATCAATCCATGGCTTGCTCGAAACAACGAGTGCCTCCAACATACAACAGCCCTGGGGGAGTTTTGTTTAATTATTTTGATTTTCTTTGATCTTTTGGATCATGGGACTAGGCATCCCGGTTACCGGCCCCTTCTCGTGAATGAGGAGCGGATTCCACTCCTCTTGAGAATAACCCACCTAGCATGGAAGATATAGGCAGCCCTAGTTGTAACATGAGCTGCTCGAGCATACAAAACAGAATTTCATTTGAAGGTTTGGAGTTTGGCACATACAAATTTACTTGGAACGACAGGGAGATACCGCATATAGGAAGGTATAGTGGACTCATATGGAACAACTTTGGGGTTTAAGGAGTTTGGATGCACAAGCAGTATTCCTGCTTAGTACAAGTGAAGGCTAGCAAAAGACTGGGGAGCGACCAACTGAGAGAGCGACAACAGTCGTAAGCATGCATTAAAATTAATTCCCACTGAGTACAAACATGAGTAGGATATAATCCACCATGAACATAAATATCGTGAAGGCTATGTTGATTTTATTCAACTACATGCGTGAACATGTGCCAAGTCGAGTCACTCAATTTATTTAATGGAGGATATCATCCCATCATACCACATCATAATCATTCTAATAGCATGTTGGCACGCAAGGTAAACCATTATAACTCACAGCTAATCAAGCATGGCACAAGCAACTATAATCTCTAAATGTCATTGCAAATATTTTTACTTCATAATAGCTGGCTCAGAAACGATATACTCATCATATTTACAAAAAACAAGAGAGGTCGAGTTCATACCAGCTTTTCTCATCCCAATAAGTCCATCATATATCGTCATTATTGCCTTTCACTTGCACGATTGAACGATGTGTATAATAATAAGAGTGTACGTGCATTGGACTAAGCTGGAATCTGCAAGCATTCAACTCAAGAGAGAAGACAAGTAATATGGGCTCTAAATTAAATAAACAATCATGCATATAAGAGCCACTAAGCATTTTCAATATGGTCTTCTCGACCCCCAAAGGAAAAAAAACTATTTACACGGGAAAGCTCCCAACAAGTAAAAGAAGAACGAGAAATCTTTTTTGGTTTTCACTTTAATTCTACTACAAGCAATGAAATTAAACTAACTAATTTTTTTGGTTTTTCTCAAGGTTTATCAAACACACAAGAAGAAAACTAGAAAAAGAAATTTAAACTAACATGGATAATACAATGAAAGAGTATGAGCAACGATGACTAGTGTGTGCACATGAATGTAAAGTCGGTGAGAAATACGTACTCCCCCAAGCTTAGGCTTTTGGCCTAAGTTGGTTTAATACCAAGGACCGCCTGGCTGATATCCATAAGTGAAACTGGTATAGTACTGAGATGCAGAGGTAACCGCCTCCTGAGCAGCAGCGTGTTGGCGGGCTGCCTCCATTCCCCTCTCGTAATCAGCTGCTTCTTCCCTGGTGATAACATATCTTCATTTTGCCTGATAATCAAAAACGTAGGGAGCAGGAAGAGTAACAGGGATGACATTGCGTCTGTCATAGATTAGTCGATAATGGAGGAATTGTTCATTCCTCTCAAGAAAATGATGATCAAACACAGCTTCTTTATCCAAATAAACAGGAGGTACAATCATATCCCCCTCTCGTGGAGCTATATTAAGAAAATTAGCCACACGGGTTGCATAAATTATTCCAAAGAAATTTCCCCTTTTACTATTATTCTGCAACCTGCATGCAACTATTGCCCCCAAGTTATAACCTTTATAACCTGACACAGCACTCTTGAGGACACAAAGATCAGGGGCACACATGTGACATACCTCGTCCTTAGTGTTAATGCATCTACCAATAAAGAGAGCAAAGTAATGTAAAGCAGGAAAATGAATGCTCCCTATGGTAGCTTGTGCTACGTCCCTAGATTTTCCCACAGTAATACTAGCAAGAAAATCTCTAAATTCAGATTTGCGAGGATTATTGATATTACCCCACTGAGGGAGTTTGCAAGAAGTTGTAAAATCCTCTAAATCCATGGTATAAGATGTATCATAAATACCAAACATGACACTAGGAGAATTACGCGCAGAAATATATTCGAACCTCCGCACAAAGGAATCGGTCAGTTGATAATATTGAGGACACACCTCCAGCTCGGCATTATGCACATACGCGTCAAATTCTTCCTTAAAGCCCGCTTTGACCATAAAATCATCGGATGGCCACTCACAAGCCCGTACAATTGCGTCCCTTGGCAAATTAACATCTTGTTCACGTATAGCAATTCTTGGCCCTTTCTTTGCTGAGGAACCTCCTTGGTACATTCTTCTAAGCATATTTCTTTTTCTGAAAAATTCTGAAATTTTAGTAACTTCAAAATAAAAGTGGATAAAACTAAACAAGATTGATAGCAACTACTCCTACAAGTGCCTAGAGCCCATATCATGCATTGGAATTGCTTGGGACCTTAAAAATTTAACATGCAAGCTCAAGAACATGGTCACCTAAGTAGCAAAGATTTGCAATGAATAAAGCACTAGAACAAAAACTAATTGGACCAATGGAGGAGTCACATAGCAAGCAACAATCTCCCAAAACAGTTTTGTGAATGGAGCTTTGAGCTAAGAGATCGAAAATCGCATCAAAACGAGCTAGAACTCGTGCTTGAGCTGGATGGGGATTTTTCTGGGTAGAAGATGAAGTGTGTGGGTGCTGGCATAAGTGGAGGGGAGCCACCAGGGGCCCACGAGACAGGGGGGCGCCCTACAGGGGGCACACCCTCCTCTCTCGTGGCCTGGTGCTTGCCCCTCCTGCAGTGTTTTCAGTGCCTAAAATCCTCAAATATTCCGGAAAAAATCATACTAAATTTGCAGGGCATTTGGAGCAGTTTTATTTTCGGACTATTTTTTAATGCACGGATAATTCAGGAAACAGACGGATAATACTATTTTTGCTTTATTTATTCTAAATAACAGAAAGTAAAAAGAGGGTACAGAAGGTTGTGCCTTCTAGATTCATCCATCTCGTGATCATCAAAATGAACCCGCTAACAAGGTTGATCAAGTCTTGTTAACAAACTCATTCCGAATAACACGGAACCGGAGAAATTTCAAATAACACTAAGTTACCTCAACGGGGATATTAAAATCCCCAACAATAAGAATATCATATTTTTTCTTGACAGTAGGAAGAGGAAATTCAAAACCTCCAAAAATGATAGTTGGAACTTTTTCAATAGAATTGATGCTATGAACTTGAGATTGTTTCCTCGGAAAGTGTACCGTATGCTCATTACCATTAACATGAAAAGTGACATTGCCTTTGTTGCAATCAATAACAGCTCCTGCAGTATTTAAAAAGGGTCTACCAAGAATAATAGACATACTATCGTCCTCGGGAATATCAAGAATAACGAAGTCTGTTAAGATAGTGACATTTGCAACCACAACAGGCACGTGCTCACAAATACCGACATGTATAGCAGTTGATTTATCAGCCATTTGCAAAGATATTTCAGTAGGTGTTAACTTATTCAATTCAAGTCTACGATATAAAGAGAGAGGCATAACACTAACACCGGCTCCGAGATCACATAAAGCAGTTCTGACATAATTTCTCTTAATGGAGCATGGTATAGTTGGAACACCCGGATCTCCAAGTTTCTTTGGTATTCCACCCTTAAAAGTGTAATTAGCAAGCATGGTGGAAATTTCAGCTTCTGGTATCTTTCTTTTATTTGTGATGATATCCTTCATATACTTAGCATAAGGATTTACTTTAAGCATATCAGTTAAGCGCATACGTAAGAAAATAGGTCTAATAATTTCAGCAAAGCGCTCAAAATCCTCATCATCCTTTGACTTGGATGGTTTAGGAGGAAAGGGCATGGGTTTCTGAACCCATGGTTCTCTTTCTTTACCGTGCTTCCTAGCAACAAAATCTCTCTTATCATAACGTTGATTCTTTGATTGTGGGTTATCAAGATCAACAGTAGGTTCAATCTCTACATCATTATCTTTGCTAGGTTGAGCATCAACATGAACATTATCATTAACATTATCACTAGGTTCATGTTCATTACCTGATTTTGTTTCAGCATCAGAAATAGAAATATCATTGGGATTCTCTGGTGTGTCTACAGTAGGTTCACTAGAAGCATGCAACATTCTATCGTTTTTCTTTTTCTTCTCCTTAGAAGAACTAGGTGCCTCTAAATTATTTCTCTAAGAATCTTGCTCGATTCTCTTAGGGTGGCCTTCAGGATACAAAGGTTCCTGAGTCATTCTACCAGTTCTAGTAGCCACTCTAAGGGCAAAGTCATTTTTATTATTCTATTCATCAAGAAAATCATTGTGAGCTTTGAGTACTTGCTCAGCTTGAGTAGCAACTATAGAAGCATATTTGCTAACACGGTGAAGTTCATCTTTAACTCTAGCCAGATTATCGCCTACGCGTCTTATCTCGAAAGCATTATTCTTTAACTCTCTACCAACATAAGCATTCAAACTTTCTTGTATAGCCATAAAGTCATCAAATTCATCTAAGCATGGGCTATGAAATTTAGTAGAGGGTATTTCAACTTTATCATATCTATAGAGAGAATTTACCTTTACTACCTATGTCGGGTTATCAAGACAATGTGGTTCTTCAGGCGGTAAATTAAGGCCATGTATTTCTTCAATAGGTGGTAAGTTCTTAACATCTTCAGCTTTAATACCTTTTTCTTTCATTGACTTCTTTGCCTCTTGCATATCTTTAGGACGGAGAAATAAAACACCTCTCTTCTTCGGAGTGGGTTTAGGAATAGGCTCAGGAGTTGGCTCAATTGGTTCAGGAATTACTTCAGGATACGGCTCAGGAAGAGTCCAATTATTTTCATTAGTCAACATATTATTCAATAATATTTCAGCTTCGTCGACTGTTCTTTCCCTGAAAACACAACCAGCACAACTATCCAAGTAGTCCTTGGAAGCATCGGTTAGTCCATTATAAAAGATATCAAGTATTTCATTTTTCTTAAGAGGATGATCAGGAAAAGCATTGAGTAACCGGAGAAGCCTCCCCCAAGCTTGTGGGAGACTCTCTTCTTTGATTTGCACAAAATTATATATTTCCCGCAAAGCAGCTTGTTTCTGATGAGCAGGGAAATATTTAGCAGAGAAGTAATGAATCATATCCTGGGGACTACGCACACAACTAGGAGCAAGAGAATTATACCAAGTCTTAGCATCACCCTTTAATGAGAACGGAAATATCTTAAGGATGTATAAATAGCGAGACTTCTCATCATGAGTAAATAGGGTGGCTATATCATTCAACTTGGTAAGATGTGCCACAACAGTTTCAGATTCAAGGCCATAAAAAGGATCAGATTCAACTAAAGTAATAATCTCAGGATCAACAGAGAATTCATAATCCTTATCAGTAACACAGATAGGTGAAGTAGCAAAAGCAGGATCGGGTTTCATTCTAGCATTAAGAGGCTGCTGCTTCCATTTAGCTAATAAGTTCTTAAGATCATTTCTATCATTGCAAACAAGAATTTCCATAGCAGCTGCTTGATTCATAACATAACCCTTAGGAACAACAGGTAATACATAATCATTGGGGGAACGTTCATCATCACTATCATAAATAATAGGTTCTTCAATATTTTCATTCCCCCTAACTCTAGCAAGTCGTTCATCTAGAAATTCACCTAATGGCAAAGTAGTATCACACACAGAAGTAGTTTCATCATGCATAGCAGAAGTGGCATCATCAATAACATGCGACATATCAGAATTCATAGCAGTAGCAGGTTTAGGTGTTCCAAGCCTACTAATAACGGAAGGAGAATCTAGTGCAGAGCTAGATGCAGTTCCTTACCTCCCCTCGTAGTTGATATCCTTTTTGTCAACTTAAGAAAAATATTAATATGAGAGCTACATCTTTCTTTCTTGAAATATTTTCATTGATTCACTCTTTTCTGTGTATAGAAGGAAAACGTGAGAAGCCAACTGATCCCACTCCTCACGTCTTACCTAAGAAATTTGTCATGCATTTCCCGCTGGGCTCAAGTGGCATGCCACTGAAATTTCTAGGAAATTCGTAGTCTTATCTGAAAATCCACATGATAGTAAGGCTTGAATATTTTTAAGTTAGAGGATATGCACATATTGCTCTGTCATCCGGTTCAACCTATTTTTTCAATACAAAGGGATCGTCCTTCTCGTTTGTGTGATTCAGTGTTATGAACTTCTAAAAAGATGATGAAGATAGATTTTCTTTTCATAATAAGATAAAAAAATAAAATAAAACTAGGAATCAGGACCACCAATAGGTCCACATTTCTGTTCTTTATATGAGTGAACATTACTTCATAACAATTCACACGTGCCAGGAAAAGCGATAGGCCACTAAAATAATGAAAATTCTCATAATATCTAAGAACGTATGAATCAATTACTCCCTCCATATCAATATATTTTTTGCTTGCCGAGCTAGTTATAGCACACAAAAAAGGTGCTATTATAGAAAAAAAATGTAGGGAGCCTCTCTGTTGGGGATATAACTCCTAGGTATGACCTGCCTAGGAGGGGCCGGGTCATGCCTTTGATGGCTCATTATGAAGAAGTCCAGGGAAGCTTAAGGCGTGAAGTTGGCAACTCGGAGGCGGGCCTGGATAAGGCCCAGGACAGGGGCCCATGAGTCATCGTATGATAACTTGTATTGTAAGATAATGATTAGTTACAAACTGAGCCGGTCATGATGTATGAGCCGGGCGAGACTTTGTAAGTCGCTTGGCCTCGGCCTGTGTATATAAAGGTGAGACCCGGCGGCGGGTTAACTCAAGAAACAAGCAATCAAAAGCTAGGTCCAGTGTATTCGCTCCCTGGTAATCGAAACCCAAGCAATACAACTTAAAGCAGGAGTAGGCTTTTATCTCCACCGTGAGGGGCCGAATCTGGGTAACTCTTTGTGTCCTTTGTACCGTTCAACCCCTTCAAGCTAAGCTAGAAGCGATGGATCCACACATATGTCCTTTCACTAGGACATCTGCCGTGACAAAACCATGACAGTTGGCACCCACCGCGGGGCCAGAGCACGGTGGTTTTCAGTTCTTGAATGGCAGCTTCTCAGGGATCAAGGGTATGCCGTGGGCCGAATGACCAAGAGTCACCGCAGCAAGATCTACATCGACGACTCTGGCTAGGGTCCAGAGGCCGATTCAATCAAGTATGGCTACCGGGTACCCATCGGCGGCATTCAAGTCTTCATCGGCAAGATCAATGAATCAGATCCTGAGCCAGTCATCGGCTCTGATGCCGTTGAAACGGCTCGGCATGCTAGGCCCACCAAGGTTCAACCCACTCAGAAGCGTGCTTTTGTTGGTTTCATCCATGGGGTGGATTTTGATGAAGGCTCTGTGTCTGGTGGAGAGACGACCCTCTATTCACATGACGAGTCCTTAACCGACGAGACCTATTCAATCTATCAACTGCAAGACGGCGGGCTTGGGAGCTGTTCAGATGGTTACAGTATTCCGGACTCCTATGAGTCGCCTGCTACCTCTTGAGCATGTGTTGGTTTTCTCTTGAAGAGGAAAGGGTGATGCAGCAAAGTAGCATAAGTATTTCCCTCCGTTCTGAGAACCAAGGTATCAATCAAGTAGGAAACGACACACAAGTCACCTAGTACCTGCGCAAACAATCACAAACCTTGCAACCAACACGATAAAGGGGTTGTCAATCCCTTCACGGTCACTCGCAAAAGTGAGATCTAATAGAGATAATAAAGTAAATATTTTTTTGGTATTCTTGTTGTATAGATTGGAAAGTAAAGATTGCAAAATAGTAAACGAGATGCGACAAAATAGAAAGAGATGTAATATAATAAGAAAGAGACCCGGGGGCATAGGTTTCACTAGTGGCTTCTCTCAAGATAGCATGTATTACGGTGGGTGAACAAATTACTTCAGATCAATTGATAGAAGAGCACATAATTATGAAGACATCTAAGGCGATCATGAATATAGGCATCATGTCTGTGTCCAGTAGAACAAAAAAATTCTGCATCTACTACTATTACTCCACACATCGACCACTATCCAACATGCATCTAGAGTATTAAGTTCATAAGAACAGAGTAACGCATTAAGCAAGATGGCATGATGTAGAAGGATAAACTCAAGCAATATGATATAAACCCCATCTTTTTATCCTCGATGGAAACAATACAATACGTGCCTTGCTGCCTGATAACCCACAAGTGTAGGGGACCGCAACACCTTTCGAGGGTGAAGTACAACCCAAATTTATTGATTCGACACAAGGAGAGCCAAAGAATATTCTTGAGTATTAGCAGTTGAGTTGTCAATTCAACCACACCTGGATAACTTAGTATCTGCAGGAAAGTGTTTAGTAGCAAAAGTGGTATGATAATAAAGGTAACGGTAGCAAAAGTAAAGATAGATGTTTTTGGTTTTTTGTAGTAGTTGTAACAGTAGCAACGGAAAAGTAAATAAGAGAAGAACAATATATGAAAAGCTCGTAGGCAATGGATCAGTGATGGATAATTATGCCAGATGCGATTCCTCATGCAATAGTTATAACATAGGGTGATATAGAACTAGCTCCAATTCATCAATGTAATGTAGGCATGTATTCCGTAAATAGTCATACATGCTTTTGGAAAAGAACTTGTATGACGTCTTTTGTCCTAACCTCCCATGGCAGTGGGGTCCTAGCGGAAACTAAGGGATATTAAGGCCTCCTTTTAATAGAGAACCGGACCAAAGCATTAACACATAGTGAATACATGAACTCCTCAAACTACGGTCATCACCGAGAAGTATCCCGATTATTGTCATTTCGGGGTTGTCGGACCATAACACATAATAGGTGACTATAGACTTGCAAGATAGGATCAAGAACACACATATATTCATGAAAACATAATAGGTTCAGATCTTAAATCATGGCACTCGGGCCCTAGTGACAAGCATTAAGCATAGCAAAGTCATAGCAACATCAATCTCAGAACATAGTGGATACTAGGGATCAAACCCTAACAAAACTAACTTGATTACATGGTAAATCTCATCCAACCTATCACCGTCCAGCAAGCCTATGATGGAATTACTCACGCACGGTAGTGAGCATCATGAAATTGGTGATGAAGGATGGTTGATGATGACGACGGCGACGAATCCCCCTCTCCGAAGCCCCGCACGGACTCCAGATCAGCCCTCCCAAGAGAGATTAGGGCTTGGCGGCGGCTCCGTGTCGTAAAACGTGATGAAACTTTCTCTCTGATTTTTTTCTCCCCGAGACAGAATATATGGAGTTGGAGTTGAGGTCGGAGGAGGTCCAGGGGGCCCATGAGATAGGAGGCTGCGCCCTGGGGGGGGGGGGCGCCCGCTTGTCTCGTGGATAGGCTGTGGGCCCCCTGGCATTAATTCTTTCACCAAAAATTCCTATTAATTCCAAAAAGTGCCTCCGTGGATTTCCAGGACATTCCGAGAACTTTTCTTTTCTACACATAAAACAACATCATGGCAGTTCTGCTGAAAACAGCGTCAGTCTGGGTTAGTTTCATTCAAATCATGAGGGTTAGAGTCCAAAACAAGGGCAAAAGTGTTTGGAAAAGTAGATACGTTGGAGACGTATCACTGCCCCTACTGTCACTAGGAAAGGGCACCGCAAGATTGAACCCAAAGGTAAGCACTTCTCCCATTGCAAGAAAGATCAATCTAGTAGGCCAAAGTAAACTGATATTTTGAAAAGACTTGCAAAGATATCAAATCATGCACATAAGAATTCAAAGAATAACCAAATAATATTCATAGATAATCTTGTTCATAAACCCACAATTCATAGGATCTCGGTAAACAAACCGCAAAAGAATATTACATCGAATAGATCTCCAATAACATCGAGGAATACTTTGCATTGAGAAACAAAGAGGGAGAAGAAGCCATCTAGCTAATAACTATGGACCCGAAGGTCTGTGGTAAACTACTCACGCTTCATCGGAGAGGCAATGGTGTTGATGTAGGAGCCCTCCATGATCGATTCCCCCTCTGGCAGATCACCGGAAAAGGCCCCAAGATGGGATCTCACGGGTACAGAAGGTTGAGGTGGTGGAAAAGTGTTTTCGTGGCTCCCCTTGATGTTTCTAGGGTATAAGAGTATATATAGGCGAACGAAGTACATCGGTGGAGCTACGAGGGGGCTGCCTACCCCCCTAGGCGCGCCCTCCTTCCTCGTGGCCTCCTCGTGGAGTTCCAGACTTCAACTCCAAGTCTTCTGGATTGCTTTCGATCCAAGAAAGATCGTCACGAAGGTTTCATTCCGTTTGGACTCCGTTTGGTATTCCTTTTCTGCAAAACACTAAAATAGGCAAAAAAAATCAGAATGTGGCACTGGGCCTTCTGTTAATAGGTTAGTCCCAAAAATATTATAAAATAGTATATTAAAGCCCATTAAACATCCCAAACAGATAATATAATAGCATGGTACAATAAAAAATTATAGATACATTGGAGACGTATCAAGCATCCCCAAGCTTAATTCCTGCTCGTCCTCGAGTAGGTAAATGATAAAAACAGAATTTTTGGTGTGGAATGCTACCTAACATAATTATCAATGTAATTTTCTTTATTGTGGTATGAATGTTCAGATCCAAAAGATTCAAGACAAAAGTTTAATATTGACATAAAAATAATAATATTTCAAGCATACTAACAAAGTAATCATGTCTTCTCAATATAACATGGCCAAAGAAAGTTATCCCTACAAAATCATATAGTCTGGTTATGCTCTATCTTCATCACACAAAGTATTTAATCATGCACAACCTCGATGACAAGCCAAGCAATTGTTTCATACTTTTGATGTTCTCAAACTTTTTCAATCTTCACACAATACATGAGAGTGATCCATGGCCATAACACTATAGGTGGAATAGAACGGTGATTGTGGAGAAGACAAAAAGGAGAAGATAGTCTCACATCAACTAGGCGTATCAACGGGCTATGCAGATGCCCATCAATAGATATCAATGTGAGTGAGTAGGGATTGCCATGCAACAACAAAAGTAACTAAGTGGGTATGCATCCAACTTGCTTGCTCACGAAGACCTAGGGAACTTTTGAGGAAGCCCATCATTGGAATATACAAGCCAAGTTCTATAATGAAAAATTCCCACTAGTATATGAAAGTGACAACATAGGAGACTCTCTATCATGAGGATCATGGTGCTACTTTGAAGCGGCACAAGTGTCGTAAAAGGATAGTAGCATTGTCCCTTCTCTCTTTTTCTCTCATTTTTTTATTTCAGCCTTTTCTCTTTTTTATAGCCTCTCTTTTTAATTTAGTCCGGAGTATCATCCCGACTTGTCACTAGTAGAAAAAGGGCCATTCATCCCGGTTAGAGAGGACCATTAGTCCTGGTTCCCGAACCGGGACTAAAGGGTTGGTACTAAAGCCCTATACCTTTAGTCCCGGTTCGCCCAAGAACCGGGACATATGGTGATCCACGTGGTCGCTGCTGCTTACCGAGGCAGGGGGCCCTTTGTCCCGGTTGGTGCCACCAACCGGGACCAAAAGGCTTCCACGCGTCAGTAGTTCAGGGGCTGATATTTTTGTTTTTTTCTGAAGGGGGGGGGGGTTGGGGGGTTTTGGGGGTTTTTGTAGGGTTATTTAGGGGTTTCATATATTGTGTTAGCTAGCTAATAGAGAGAAGTGTCCTCTCTTATCTCCGTGCTTGGTCGACACTACGTACTATACGTATAGAGAGGACTCGACACGCTAGCTAGCTAGTAAGCAAATGAAGGAAACCATTAAGTACAGAAGATCGTCATGAACATATACACAGAGAGAAGTGACCGACCTCTCCTTCTCCGATAGATTGGTCGAACAACAAGTTTTCGCATATCTATCCGACGCTACTGGCTACATATATATATGACGCTACAACAAGTTTATAAGATCTCTTACAAAATCCCCTAACATCTGAACTCAACTTCCACATGGTATTCTCTGTGTTTGTTGATGACGTGTTCAACAAAGAATCCCGCCAATTCCTCTTGAATTGCTCGTATGCGATCTTGTGGTAGGAGTTCATCCCACATCTGCCACATCTAATTTCAAGAAGGGGGTCAATACATATATATGAATGAAACTCAACACAAATGATGGTAATAAAATAAAATTGTGAATATTATTGCTTACGCACTTCATATTGTTGTTTAGAGTAGCCCCACTCACAGGTGGTGTGGTGGATGAACTCGCAAATGTAGTATCCACAGAAATCATTCCTGGGTTCCTGCCACAACCACTTTACAAGAAATAGAGTTCAATCAAACTGATAAGCAATCATGCTAAATGGTATTGATGAAACTATCTAGAATCAATGGAAGATGCACAGAACTAGCTAGTAGCTAGTACTTACTTTCAGGTGGTTAAATCATAGCTGCGCCTGCAGTCCCGGAGCTTGTGCGGTGAACTTTTTCCAAACTTGCCAGACAAAGAAAATAATTACTTGATATTAGTATATGTACGAAGTTGACGATATGGTGCGATAATGATCAATTGAACTTCTCAAGCATTTTAGTCATGGTCGCATACTCCTCCGGATTTTTTCGTTTGGAGTCTATGACGGTTACTAGTCCCTGCTCAAGCTTAATCTCTAGGAGAATAAAGTGGAAGCTGCAAACACATGCATAACTCATCAATTACATTACTATAACCTCGAGTAATAAGGGAAACCGAATATGCACAAGACAGTAACACTCACCTGTATTCGTAAGGAAAGAGTATTGTAGCTTTGTTTTGATTTTGAAGTAGCGATGCGAGCAAGTTGGCCTCGGTTAGTTTGGCATCATGTTTAACACTCCATTCATCCATGAGATTTATGTTAATGAACCCAATATCACCTACTTGTCTTTTCTTCAATTCGGCGATCTTCAATCTTCATAATATAGTGAGGATAATTATATATACAAGCAATGAAAGAGCTAAGCTATATACAGAGACTAAATTAATTACAGAGAAAGTAGTACTTACAGACAGTAGCAAGTGATGATTGTTTTATCGAGGGACTTTTGATTGAAAAACTGGAAGAACACCTCATATGGAACTAACAATAGATCAATTCCAACGAGGTTGTGCTCCTCTTTAACTCTCAGCGACAAAGTATTTCTCCCAGACTTCATACAGATGTCCATGTACCAATCATGGAATCTTCACATAATCGTTGTAAGGGAAGTACCAGGTCTGACGAGAGGCTTCCCGTGCTCGAATCTAAATGTCTCCACCTCCTTTGTTTCAAAAACAATTGCATCATCGTCGGTCAAGTAATCTCTAGGATTGGTATCGGGCAGCATCCCCGGAAGATTAGCAACGATATTATCGCTAGACACATTGAGCGGGGGGCATGATTGCTTCACTGTTTCACCGAGCTGGGGATTTTTTCCCTTTTCTTTGTTTTGCTAGCCTTTGATCACTACAAGTACTTCCCGACCGCTCTACTTCCTTATATGTCCTTTCATGCTGTCATAGTTGGATTGCGGCGGAGGCGGCGATGGTCGCTGCAGAGCATCCAAAGTGCGCTTCGCTTTCACCGGATCTATCTTCTCCTCCGGAGGTGGATGTCTCTTAGCTTTTACCGATTCAAAGAAGTCGTTCACTTGCCCTTGAATGACCTGTTCGTCTTCCTCCATGGTCAGCTCGTATGGTAACTTCTCTAGAGGCTTGAGAGACGATGGACCGAATCTGTATTGCCTCCCGCCTCTAGCTGTACTGCTAGACGCCGGAGCAGCCGGAGCGGCTGCGGCTGTCTTTTTTCGTTTCTGAAGACGCGGAGCAGCCAGAGGCGGACTGCTACGACACGTCGGAGCAGCCAGAGCGGCGGCGTCGGTGTTCCTCCACCGCTTACAAGGCGGCAAAGGAGGAGGCGGGCTACTCAGACGCCCCAGAGCAGGCGGAGAAGGAGGCGGTGTACCGCTGCCCTCACACGCCGGAGCAGGAGGCGGAGTGCCCTGCTGATCACTCGCCGGAGGAGGAGGTGGAGGTGGAGGAGGCGGAGTGCCCAGCTGACTAGCAGGAGCCGTGAAGTTCAGAAGCTTGATGTCCTCCTTCCTCCATAGACACGGAGTCTGCATAGCAAGATGCATCTGAGTCTCCCCATCACCTGTACGGTGGTCAAGCTGGAGCTCCTCAACTCCCTCCGTTATTTCGTCCACCGTCACAACAGCATAGCCTTGTGGAATCGTACTGTAGTGAAAAGTTGCTCCAGGTGAAGGAGGGAACACAGAGTCGACTACCGCCTTGACTTTGAGCTGAAGCCATTGCACCATAAGGCGGCACTGGTGTGAATCGGTGATAAAATCCACGGGGTAGCTAGGACCCGTCAAGTCAGGTTGCTGAACGAGCTCGATGGAAGCCATGCTGCTTCTCCACTATGATGGCAGGGTAGCTTCTAGGGTAGCTTCTTGGGCAGGATCTCACAGCTGCTGGTTCTCAACATATTGTCATTCCTCTAGGTTTCGTACCCTTGCCTTAAGCTCGTGCAGTTCGCTCTGCTCCACTTTCCTCCTCCCCTCTTGGGTTTTGTAACCGCCTACGTCGGGAAACCCAACCTTCCACCCAACGGAGCCTGGTGTGCCTCGTGTTCGTCCAGGGTGCTCAGGATTCCCAAGGGACCTTGTGAGCTCGTCGTTCTATCTATCAGGAATGAACTTCCCTTGCCGCACTTCGTTGATTGCTTTCTGAAGCTTCACGACAGGTGTTGCAAGTTGCTCGTCCGTCCAGCAGCACTTCCCTGTTTCAGGGTCCAATGTTCCACCAGCCCTGAAGAACCAAGTCCTACAACGGTCTGGCCAGTGCAATGTCTCTGGTTTAACCCCATTAGCAATCAGGTCCTGCTCAGTCTTGTCCCACAATGGCCGGGATTTGAGGTAGCCACCTGACCCCGTGCGATGGTGATGCTCCTTCTTTGCAGCATTTATCTTGTTAATCGCTGACATCTTCTTACTCCTATCCGATATCTTGTTGGCCACAAATGCGGGCCAGAGATCTCTTATCTTCTCAAATCGGCCGGTGAATTCTGGAGTCTTGTCTTGGTCGACATACGTTGCTTTCAACTCATTCTTCCACCTCCTGAATAGATCTTCCATCTTCTTGAGAGAATAGGGCTTGATCAATGGCTCTATAACTGGATTCTCCGGATCCTCCTCTTCCGGTAGGGTGAAATTTACCTTCAGCGCCTTCCAAAGATCTTATTTCTGTCTATCTTCGACAAAAGAAACTTGAAGCTCTTCCTTCTTAGGCTCATTCCATAGCTCGATGCTGTTCGGGATCATGTCCTTAACAAGAACCCCGTACTGAGTAGAAAAATGCTTCCTTGGTCTGGAGGGGTTTAATCAATTGTCCATCACGCGCAATTTATGTGATCGTGAACCTTTCGTCCGGTCGCAAATTTTCCTTCGGGCCTCGTTTCTTTGTTGAAGTATTGCTTGATCCGGAGGGCTATATAAAAGAAGAAAGAAGAGTTAATATATGTACATACCAAAACAATTAATGCATCAATTAGCTAGTATACATATATATACCTCGCGGACTTTGCATCAGTTGATTCCGACTCCGTTCGGTCACCGGAGCCGTCATCACGGTCGCCGGAACCACCATCACGATCATGACTTTCCTCCTCCATTGTTTGATCACCGTAGACTGCTTCCTCTCCTTGCAGACCTTCTTTGATGTCGTTGAGAAACGACAAGACATCACGTCCATTGCCGATTATGTCCCCCAATATCTCTTCTTGTTCAAAGTCTCTTTGTTGATCCATAGTTTCTGCAAATATTACAACATGGCAATTAATATACAAAACATGAGAGATGGAAATATCGAAGTTATTGTGGAGGGGGTATATCGACAACGACGAAATATACATAGAAAAAATGTTATCGGGGAGGGGGTATATCGACCCTCCCTCATGTCGAAGTTATCGAAGAGGGGGTATATCGACAACGACGACATATACATAGAAAACAATGTTATTGGGGAGGGGGTATATCGACCCCCCCCTCATGTCGAAGTCATTGGAGAGGGGGTATATTGAACCCTTGACTACCCTCGACTCTCGACCCTCGACCCTCGACCATAGCTAGTTCACGACCCTCGACCGCTCGGTGATCCACGACCCTCTACCCTAGTTCCCAACCCTCGACCCCCTCATGTCACGTTTGTCTAGTGTCAAAGGATTCAACAAAACCATGTCTTCATCATTAGGCGTAAGTAACAGGCGCATGATGGTACAAAGCTCTCCAAAGTTATTTTGGAACGTACTCCCAGATAGGATAATTCGCATTTTGGTACAAAGTACAGCAATAGCCTTCCGAATATCGCTATTTGGAAGGCCTTTGCTGAAATTTGTACCAAAAGAAGGATCATCCTATCCGGGACTCCGTTCCAGAATAACTTTGGAGAACTTCATACTATCATGCCCCGGTTACTTCCGGATATTGATGAAGCCATGGATTTCTTCAATACTTTGACACTATGTAACCTCTCGACCTCTCGGCGATCCTCGACCCCTCGACGACCCTCGGTCCCTCGAACCCCTCGACCCTAGAACCCTCGAACCCTCGACCCTCGACCCTAGAACCCTCGACCCCTCGACGACCCCCGAACCTTCGGCCCCTCGATGACCCTCGAACTCTCGACCCTCGAACCCTAGAACCCTCGAACCCTCGACCCTAGAACCCTCGACCCCTCGACCCTCGAACCCTTGACCCTTGAACCCTCGAACCCTCGAACCTAGAACCCACGAACCTTCGACCCTCAAACCCTTGACCCTCGACCGGCCTCGATGACCCTTGACCCCTCTATGACCCTCGACCCTCTAGCCTAGTTCCTGACGCTCGACCCCTCGGCGATCCTCGACACCCTCGTTCTCGATAAAAAGAAGAAGAAGAAGAAGAAGAAGAAGAAGAAGAAGAAGAAGAAGAAGAAGAAGAAGAAGAAGAAGAAGAAGAAGAAGAAGAAGAAGAAGAAGAAGAAGAAGAAGAAGAAGAAGAAGAAGAAGAAGAAGAAAAAGAAGAAGAAGAAAAAGAAGAGAAAGAAAGAGGAGGAGAAGAAAAAAAGAGAAGAAGAAGAAAAAAAAGAGGAGAAGAAGATTTTTTTTTGATGAATTCTTCTTCTCCTCTATTCCTTCTTCTTCTCCTTTTTTCTTCTACTTCCTCTTCTTATTTTTTTCCTCCACTTCTTCTCCTTCTTACTTATTCCTCTTTTATTCTTTTTCCTTATTTTCCTTCTTCCTAGACGACCCTAATCCTAAATAGTACAACTTTCTCGATGTCCCCGCCTCTCTCATGAACAAAAACAAATCTATAAATAAAAAAACATCATATTCTATGAACAAAAAACATCATATTCCATCCACATCCATGCATACATCATATATATGATCATCTATGAGCAAAAAAAACACCACATTCTACAAAAAAAGCATCATATATATGAACAAAAATAGTTGTGATAACAAGCATATATATCATCATATATATGAAAAAAACAAGCATATAAATGAAAAAAATACAAGCATATATATCATCATATATATGAAAAAAGACAAGGAAAGGGAGGGCGCCGGCCGGACCAAGGTGAGGAGGTGCAGGGGCACGGGGTCATTGGCGAGGACGGCGACAGCGATGACATCGACGGGGCAGGGGGCGCGCGCTCGGGGCAGGGGGCAACGGCTACGAAGGGGGACGGGCAGGGCGACAACGACGACGAGGGTGGGCCGGGGCGGCGCGCTTCGGGGCAAGGCCAGGGCGGCATGCATCGGGGCAGGGGCGGTGAGCAACGACGGCGTCGGGCGAGGGCAATGGCGGGGGCAGCGGGCGACGGCGATGACAGGCGCGGGCGACAGCGACGGCAATGGCGGGGGCAGCGGGCGGCGTTGGGGCAGCCTGGCGGCATCGATGTCATCGGCGTCGTCGGGGGAAACTTCGAGATGAGAAGTGAAAATTTCCTAAGTGTCATCTTATATAGCAAAGCTTTTAGTCCCGGTTGGTGGCACCAACCAGGACCAAATGTCTCTTTTCAGCAGTCCAAAGGGCGGGAAACAGAGGCCTTTGGTCCCGGTTGGTGGCACCAACCGGTACTAAAGGGGGGGCATTGGTCCCGGTTGGTACCACAAACCGGTACCAATGCACCCCTTTAGTCCTGGTTGGTGCCACCAACCAGGGCCAAAGGCCTTGTGCTGCTGCGCCCGTCCCACCTCGCTAGTTGAGAGAGCTCGAGAGTGGTTTATAAGCGCTGCTGCGCTCACCCTCTCGAGCTCCTCTCAACTGCAGGCTTTCGTGCCTAACCTGTCATTGTGTGCCTGTGGGCCTACTGGGCCTACTGCGGGCCTGAATCATAGCCTATGATTGGGTTTCTAGTCGTATTCAGGCTGTGGTGGCCCAGTAGGTGGCACTTTTTCTGCTTTATTTATTTTATTTTGTTTCTACTTATTGTTGCTATTTTTATTTATTTTATTAAAGTTTATTTATTTTACTTGATTAAAGTTTATTTTATTTCTACTTATTTATTAAATTTTATTTTGTTTCTACTTATTTATTTTATTTTGTTTCTACTTATTTATTTTATTTTATTTTTTGCTTTTTTATTTATTTTATGAAAATTCTTTTTCCTTTTAATGTCTTGAATTGAAAATACTTTGATAATTTTAGTTACATAAATTTTGTATAATTTTAGTTTCAATAATACTAGAGGTTTATAAAAGCTTTTTGGTTGATTCCTGAAATTGAAAAGCATTTCAAATGAACTCTGAAAAGGTTTTATTTAGTTTCTACTTAGTGTTGCTATTTTTATTATTTTATTAAAGTTTATTTATTTTACTTTATTAAAATTTATTTTGTTTCTACTTATTTATCAAAGTTTATTTTGTTTCTACTTATTTATTTTCTTTTCTTTTTTGATTTTTTTATTTATTTTATGAAAATTCTTTTTTCTTTTAATGTTTTGAACACAAAATACTTTGATAATTATAGTTGCATAATTTTATATAATTTTAGTTTCAATAATAGTAGAGGTTTATAAAGGCTTTTTGGTTGATCCATGAAATTGAAAAGCATTTCAAATGAACTCTGAAAAGGTTGAAACTTGGCATGGTATCATCATTTCACCGCCATAGCATGTGCTAAAAATTTGAGAGGTTTACGACAAAAATTGGATGCACTTCGTGTACAAAACAGACAATCTCTTTGGAAGTATCAAGGTTTCGGACGAAAACTCATCTGTTAGAAAGGGAGTTCATTTGTTCAAATGTAATTACAGTGATATTTTACATCAAAGGTATCATCGTAATAGTTGTTGATAGAAACTCTTCACTTTTCTTCGCTTGTGTTCTTTGGTTATTGCGCTGTAACCATGGATAATCTTCATCGTTTAATAGGGTGCTTGTGTCAGCCTTGACTTTGAAGGGAGGAATTTCATGAAACTTTTCATAATCTTCAGACACGTCTGTCTTTCCCTCCAATCCCATGATGTCTCTTTTTCCTGAAAGAACTATGTGGCGATTTGGCTCATTGTATGATGTATCCGCTTCCTTATCTTTTCTTTTTCTCGGTTTGGTAGACATGTCCTTCACATAGAAAACCTGCGCCGCATCATTGGCTAGGACGAATGGCTCGTCTGTGTACCCTGGATTGTTCAGATCCACTGATGTCATTCCGTACTGTGGGTCTACCTGTACCCCGCCTCCTGATAGATTGACCCATTTGCACTTAAACAAAGGGACCTTAATATCATATCCATAGTCAAGTTCCCATATGTCCACTATGTAACCATAATATGTGTCCTTTCCCCTCTTGGTTGCTGCATCAAAGTGGACACCACTATTTTGGTTGGTGCTTTTTTGATCTTGGGCGATCGTGTAAAATGTATTCCCATTTATCTTGTACCCTTTGTAAGTCATTACAGTCGAAGATGGTTCCCTCGCCAACGAGTACATGTCATCAGAAATAGTGTTGTCACACCAGAGACGTGTTTGGAACCAACTGCCGAAACTCCTGATGTGTTCACATGTAATCCAGTCATCACATTGGTCCGGGTGTTTGGAGCGCAAAATGTTCTTGTGTTCATCGACATATGGGGTCACCAAGGTAGAATTTAGTAGAACCGTGTAGTGTGCTTGAGACCAAGAATGCCCGTCTCTACATACTATTGAGTCCCCTCCTAGCGTGCCTTTTCCACCCAGTCTCCCCTCATACCGCGATTGAGGGAGACCTATCTTCTTAAGGTCAGGAATGAAGTCAACACAAAACACAATGACATCCTCTGTTTGATGGCCCATGGAGATGCTTCCTTCTGACCTAGCACGGTTATAGACATCCTCTGGGCCCTGTTTTTCTTTAGGACTCACTTGAACATCTCAAAGGGTAACATATTGTGTAGAAATACAGGGCCCAGAACGACAATCTCGTCGACTAGATGAGCTAGGACGTACGTCATGATATTGAAGAAGGATGGTGGGAACACCAGCTCGAAACTGACAAGTCATTGCATCACATCACTCCTTAACCTTGGTAGGATTTCTGGATCGATCACCTTCTGAGAGATTGCATTGAGGAATGAGCATAGCTTCACAATGGCTAATCGAACGTTTTCTGGTAGAAGCCCCCTCAATGCAACCGGAAGCAGTTGCGTCATAATCACGTGGTTGTCATGAGACTTTAGGTTCTGGAACTTTTTCTCTGGCATATTTATTATTCCCTTTATATTCGACGAGTAGACAGACGGGGACTTCATACTGAGCATGCATTCAAAGAATATTTCCTTCTCTTCTTTGGTAAGAGCGTAGCTGGTAGGACCTTCATACTGCTTTGGAGGCATGCCGTCTTTTTCGTGCAAACGTTGCAGGTCCTCCCGTGCCTCCGGTGTATCTTTTGTCTTCCCATACACGCCCAAGAAGCCTAGCAGGTTCACGCAAAGGTTCTTCGTCACATGCATCACGTCAATTGAAGAGCAGACCTCTAGGTCTTTCCAGTAGGATAGGTCCCAAAATATAGATTTCTTCTTCCACATGGGTGTGTGTCCCTCAGCGTCATTCGGAACAGATAGTCCACCGGGAACCTTTCCGAAGATTACTTTTAAATCATTGACCATAGCAAGTACATGATCACCGGTACGCATGGCGGGCTTCTTCTGGTGATCTGCCTCGCCTTTGAAGTGCTTGACTTTATTTCGACATTGATGGTTGGTCGGAAGGAATCGAGGATGCTCCAGGTAAACATTCTTCCTGCATTTGTCCAGGTATATACTTTCGGTTTCATCTAAACAGTGCATGCATGCGTGGTATCCCTTGTTTGTCTGTCCTGAAAGGTTACTGAGAGCAGGCCAATCATTGATGGTGACAAACAGTAATGCATGCAGGTGAAATTCCTCCTGTTTGTGCTCATCCCACGCACGTACACCGTTTCCAATCCATAGTTGTAAAAGTTCTTCAATTAATGGCCTTAGGTACACATCAATGTCGTTGTCAGGTTGCTTAGGGCCTTGGATGAGAACTGGCATCATAATAAACTTTCACTTCATGCACAACCAAGGATGAAGGTTATAGATACATAGAGTCACGGGCCAGGTGCCGTGATTGCTGCCTTGCTCCCTGAAAGGATTAATGCCATCCGTGCTTAAACCAAACCATATGTTCCTTGCGTCACATGCAAACTCCTCCCAGTACTTTCTCTCAATTTTTCTCCACAATGACCCGTCAGCGGGTGCTCTCAACTTCCCGTCTTTCTTACAGTCATCTCTGTGCCATCGCATCAACTTGGCATGCTCTTTGTTTCTGAACAGGCATTTGAACCATGGTGTTATAGGAGCATACCACATCACCTTGGCAGGAACCCTCTTCCGGGGGCACTCGCCATCAACATCACCAGGGTCATCTCATCTGATCTTATACCGCAATGTGCACCGCATATCGGGCATGCGTTCAAATCCTCGTATGCACCACGGTACGTGATGCAGTCATTAGTGCATCCATGTATCTTCTGCACCTCCAATACTACAGGGCATACAACCTTCTTTGTTGCATACGTACTGTCGGGAAATTCGTTATCCTTTGGAAGCTTCTTCTTCACTATTTTCAGTAGCTTCTCAAATCCTTTGTCAGGCACACCATTCCCTGCCTTCCACTGCAGCAATTCCAATACGGTACCGAGCTTTGTGTTGCCATCTTCGCAATTGGGGTACAAACCTTTTTTGTGATCTTCTAGCATGCGATCGAACTTCACCATCTCCTTCTCACTTTCGCACTGAGTCCTTGCATCAACAATGACCCGGCGGACATCATCATCAGGCACATCGCCTGGTTCCTCTTGATCTTCAATAGCTTCCCCCATTGCAGCATCACCATATTCAAGGGGCACATAGTTGTCGTCGTCCTCTTCTTCTTCGGTGTCTTCCATCATAACCCCAATTTCTCCATGCTTGGTCCAAACATTATAGTGTGGCATGAAACCCTTCTCAAGCAGGTGGATGTGAAGGGTTTCCTGGTTAGAGTAAGACTTCATATTCTCACAGATAGGGCATGGACAACACATAAAACCATTCTGCTTCTTTGCCTCAGCCACTTCGAGAAAATCGTGCACGCCCTTAATGTACTCGGAGGTGTGTTTGTCACTCTACATCCATTGCCACTTCATCTGTGTGCATTATATATAATTAAGTGTGTCAAAAACCATTACAAAACATCATGAATAGATAATTAAGTGAGCAAATTAATATAAGTTCATCATCACATTAAAACCAAAGTATATACATAGTTCTCTTTGAACAACATATAGCTCTCTAGAGCATCTAATTAATTAAACCATACATTGAAACTATGTAAAACATTTCAATGCGAAAACAAATGTGATCATGATCGCAACCGAGGTAACAATTGATCCAATGGCATAATGATACCAAGCCTCGGTAAGAATGTCATATTTTCTAATCTTTCAAATCTTTAAGCGGATTGCATCCATCTTGATCTTGTGATCGTCGACGACATTCGCAACATGCAAATCCAATATCATCTTCTGCTCCTCAATTTTTTTCCTTCAAGAAATTGTTTTATTCTTCATCTAAATTTAACCTCTCGACAATACGGTCGGTTTGAATTTCCGGTTCACATACCTCCTAGATAAATAAAATCTATATCGCGTTGGTTGGCATAATTGTCATAAACAATAAATGAACCAAATAGTTATAAAGATAATATATACCACATCTGAATCATAGACAGGAGAGGGCCGACAGGGGCGGATACCAAAACCATCGCACTAAATAATAAGAAGCAATAATAAAAGTAAGAAAATTATACAAGTATTTGTCTAAACATACAAATAAGAATTTTTTTCCTTTCAGAAAGAAGATAAGAACAAGAGGCTCACCACGGTGGTGCCGGCGACGAGATTGACATGGGCGATCAACGACAGTGAAGACGGGGATGGGACGTGATGGACCGCTAAACCAAGACAAATATTGAGGAAAATGGAGCTTGGAGGTCGAGCTTGGAGAGGAAAAGATTAAGTAGTGTGGCTCGGGCATTCCATCGAACACCTCATGTGCATAGGAGGTGAGCTAGAGCACCACAAAACCATCGCCTCAATGGCCAAAAAAATAGAGCACTCCACTGCTCTGCTCGGGGGCGAGGGGTATATATAGGCATCTCATTGGTCCGTGTTCGTGGCTGGAACCGGGACTAAAGGGCAACCTTTGGTCCCGGTTCAAGCCACCAACCGGGACCAATGGCGATGGGCCAGGAGCGAGGCCCATTGGTCCCGGTTTGTCTCACCAACCAGGACCAAAGGGCCTAGACGAACCGGGACCAATGCCCCCACGAGGCCCGATAGGGCCCCTAGCCTCACAAACCGGGACCATTGCCCCCATGGGTCCCGGTTCGTGACTGAACCGGGACTAATGGGCTTATGTGGCCCGAACATATACCCTGTTTTCTACTAGTGTGTGGGGGAATCATAGTCTCCATCATCCTTTCCTCACATGGGACAATGCTCTAAAAATGAAGATCATCACACTTTTATTTACTTACAACTCAAGAATTACAACTCAATACTTAGAACAAAATATGACTCTATGTGAATGCCTCCGGCGGTGTACCGGGATGTGCAATTATTCAATAGTGACATGTATGAAAGAATTATAAAGGTGGCTTTGCCACAAATACGATGTCAACTACATGATCATGCAAGGCAATATGACAATGTTGGAGTGTGTCATAATAAACGGAACGGTGGAAAGTTGCATGGCAATATATCTCAGAATGGCTATGGAAATGCCATAATAGGTAGGTACGGTGGCTGTTTTGAGGAAGGTAATGGTGGGTGTATGGTATTGGCGAAAATTGCACGGTACTAGAGAAGCTAGCAATGGTGGAAGGGTGAGAGTGCGTATAATCCATGGACTCATCATTAGTCATAAATAACTCACATACTTATTGCAAAAAGTTATTAGTTATTGAAACGAAGTACTATGCGCATGCTCCTAGGGGGATAGATTGATAGGAAAAGACCATCGCTCGTCCCCGACCGCCACTCATAAGGAAGACAATAAATAAATAAAACATGCTCCAACTTCATCACATAACGGTTCACCATACGTGCATACTACGGGAATCACAAACTTTAACACAAGTACCTCTCAAATTCACAACTACTCTACTATCATGACTCTAATATCACCATCTTCATATCTCAAAACAATCATAAATAATCAAACTTCTCATAGTATTCAATGCACTTTATATGAAAGTTTTTATTATACCCATCTTGGATGCCCATCATATTAGGACTAATTTTATAACCAAAGCAAATTACCATGCTGTTCTAAAAGACTCTCAAAATAATATATATGAAGCATGAGAGATCAACAATTTCCATAAAATAAAACCACCACCATGCTCTAAAAAGATATAAGTGAAGCACTAGAGCAATATTATCTAGCTCAAAAGATATAAGTGAAGCACATAGAATATTCTAATAAATTCCGATTCATGCGTGTCTCTACCAAAAGGTGTGTACAGCAAGGATGATTGTGGTAACCTAAAAATGAAAGACTCAAATCATACAAGAAGCAACAAGCAAAACACATATCATGTGGTGAATAAAAATATAGACTCAAATAAAGTTACCGATAGACGAAGACGAAAGAGGGCATGCCTTCCGGGGCATCCCCAAGCTTAGGCTTTTGGTTGTCCTTGAATTATCTTGGGGTGCCTTGGGAATCCCCAAGTTAGGCTCTTGCCACTCCATATTCCAAAATCCATCAAATTTTTACCCAAAAACTTGAAAACTTCACAACACAAAACTTCAACAGAAAATCTCATGAGCTCCGTTAGTATAAGAAAATAAACCACCACTTTAAGGTACTGTAACAAACTCTTTCTTTATTTATATTGGTGTTAAAACTAATGTATTCCAACTTGTCTATGGTTCATAACCCCTGATACTACTCATAGATTAATCAAAATAAGCAAACAACACACGAAAACAGAATCTGTCAAAAACAGAACAGTCTGTAGAAATATGTAACTTTCGAATACTTCTGTAACTCCATAAATTCTGAAATAAATTGGTGGACATGAGGAATTTTTATATCAATCATCTTAAAAAATAATCAACCTAAAATCACTCTCCAGTAAAAAATGACAGCTATTCTCGTGAGTGCAAAAGTTTCTGTTTTTTACAGCAAGATCGCAAAGACTTCACCCAAGTCTTCCCAAAGGTTCTACTTGCCACAAACACTAATTAAAACATAAAACCACATCTAACCTGTAGCTAGATGAATTATTTATTAATAAACAGGAGAAAAAGGCAAAAACAGAAAATAAAATTGGGTTGCCTCCCAACAAGCGCTATCATTTAACGCCCCTAGCTAGGCATGAAAACAAGAATAGATCTAGGTATTGCCATCTTTGGTATGCAATTATTTCCTCATCAAATCCTCCAAAACTCGTCGTACTAAATCTATACTTTCCCTTATTTCCCTTCTAGAAGAAGAACTTAAATCATGGAAAGGGCTTTGATTTGTAATTTTAACATTCATGAACCCATAGTCAAGAACATCACCATATATATCATCATATAAAATATGTAGTTCATTCCTAATGGGTTATTTCATCATTTTATTCAACCAATCCCTATTAAACCCTACATGAATTCCTCTAGTAATCCAGTCAAGCTCCTCAAAAGCTTCAAGGTACAAGGATTGAGATATTTCAGAATGAGGAACTCTTTTTTTATGATTTCCACTATACTCTGGCTTCCAAACTACGCATGGTTTCTTTATCGTACAAAATATCTATAATAGGAGGGTGTTCAACATCTTTTTTACAGAAAGAAAAAAATATCCCTACCTTCTTGTATTATAAAATCGAATTCGCGCATAAGGATGATAGTGGCAATATTTTTAGCCATAGGGTGGTTGATTTTGGGGAGTTCATAAAACACATTTTGCAAAGCGGGATGGATGTGCACAAATTTCCTTTCTAATTTCTCAACAAGCATAAAAATGGCATCAGCATAACAGTTGGTCTCAAGAAGAATAGACTTTTTATTAATAGGCATGGATCCTGTGCAATCAAAGAATTCTTGGATAACACTTTTTCCAATAATATTACCATCCCCTACACAAAAGGTTTTGTTTTATAATTAGGTGGAGTTTCAGTATCAGATTCAAAGAACAATTCTCAAGAACTTCTTCAAGATTTTCAATGATGACCTCCTCAGTTTCAGACATGATGGCAACAAACCACACTAATGAACATACACACAAAAGACAAGCGAAAGGAGACGAACGGAAGAGGGGCGAAGAAGAGGCAAAGGTTTTCGAAAATCGTTTTAGAAGTGGAGGAGAGGAAAATGAGAGGTGAATGGAAAATAATGTAATGCGAGGGAGAAGAGTTTATGATGGGTACTTGGTATTTCTTCACTTGGCATAGATCTCCCCGGCAACGGCGCCAGAAATTGGCAAGTTGACGGGAGATCAAATCTTGACTTGACTTGGTGTAGGTCTCACTGACAACGGCGCTAGAAATCCTTCTTGCTACCTCTTGAGCATGTGTTGGTTTTCCCTTGAAGAGGAAAGGGTGATGCAACAAAGTAGCATAAGTATTTCCCTCAGTTTTGAGAACCAAGGTATCAATTCAGTAGGATATGACACACAAGTCACCTAGTACCTGCACAAACAATCAAGAACCTTGCAACCAATGTGATAAAGGGGTCGTCAATCCCTTCACGGTCACTCGCAAAAGTGAGATCTAATAGAGATAATAAAGTAAATATTTTTTTGGATTTTTGTTGTATAGATTGGAAAGTAAAGATTGCAAAATAGTAAATGAGATGCGATAAAATACAAAAGAGATGTAATATAATAAGAAAGAGACCTGGGGGCCATAGGTTTCACTAGTGGCTTCTCTCAAGATAGCATGTATGACGGTGGGTGAACAAATTACTGCCGAGCAATTGATAGAAGAGCACATAATTATGAAGACATCTAAGGAAATGATAATGAATATGGGCATCACGTCCGTGTGAAGTAGACCGAAACGATTCTGCATCTACTACTATTACTCCACACATCGACCGCTATCCAGCATGCATCTAGAGTATTAAGTTCATAAGAACCGAGTAACGCATTAAGCAAGATGACATGATGTAGAAGGATAAACTCAAGCAATATGATATAAACCCCATCTTTTTATCCTCGATGGCAACAATACAATACGTGCCTTGCTGCCCCTACTGTCACTGGGAAAGGACACCGCAAGATTGAACCCAAAGCTAAGCACTTATCCCATTGCAAGAAAGGTCAATCTAGTAGGCCAAACTAAACCGATAATTCGAAGAGACTTGCAAAGATATCAAATCATGCGTATAAGAATTCAGAGAAGCACCAAATAATATTCATAGATAATCTTGTTCATAAACCCACAATTCATCGGATCTCGGCAAACACACCGCAAAAGAATATTACATCAAATAGATCTCCAAAAACATTGACTAGAACTTTGCATTGAGAATAAAAGAGAGAGAAGAAGCCATCTAGCTAATAACTATGGACCCGAAGGTCTGTGGTAAACTACTCATGCTTCATCGGAGAGGCAACCGTGTTGATGTAGAAGCCCTCCGTGATCGATTCCCCCTCCTGCAGATCGCCGGAAAAGGCCCCAAGATGGGATCTCACGGATACAGAAGGTTGCGGCAGTGGAAAAGTGGTTTCGTGGCTGCCCCCTGATGTTTCTAGGGTATAAGAGTATATATAGGCAAAAGAAGTACGTCGGTGGAGCTACGAGGGGCCCACGAGGGTGGGGCGCGCCTACCCCTGGGCACGCCCTCCTGCCTCGTGGCCTCATCGTGGAGTTCCAGACTTCAACTCCAAGTCTTATGGATTGCTTTCGGTCCAAGAAAGATCATCGCGAAGGTTTCATTCTGTTTGGACTCCGTTTGGTATTCCTTTTCTGCAAAACACTAAAATAGGCAAAAAAAACAAAATCTGGCACTGGGCCTCCGGTTAATAGGTTAGTCCCAAAAAATAATATAAAAGAGTATATTAAAGCCCAATAAACATCCAAAACATATAATATAATAGCATGGAACAATCAAAATTATACATACGTTGGAGACGTATCACCGCCGAGCAGGGCAGCTATCTTCATGGCTGGTACGCAATAGGTTTTGAATTCATCAACTACTGCAGCTATGACCTCTGGTGCAACGGCCGCTGCGACAGCCGGGGTAGGTGGCCCTGTGTGCCCACTGGGTCAGGTTTTATCCAAACTCTTGGAGGCTTTGGGAACTTTGCTAACTGTGGAGGTAACCCCGACGAATCAAGCACAACATAAGGTGAACATCACGAAGTTGCGAGATGAGATAGCTCAGGCCAAGGAGGAGCTTAATGATGAGAATGCTAGGATGGCAATAGAGCGAGCCACTTTGGATGCGGAATCACAGCGGATGTCAGTTTCAAAATCGGCGGATCTTGGGTAGGGCCCCCCGAACTGTGCGTCTAAGCCTAATGGTAACAGAAAGCTGGGGATACGATGTTTACCCAGGTTCGGGCTCTCTCGATGGAGGTAATACCCTACTTCCTGCTTGATTGATCTTGATGATATGAGTATTACAAGAGTTGATCTACCATGATATCGTAGAGGCTAAACCCTAGGAGCTAGCTTATGATTATTCTTGTTCTTGTCCTACGGACTAAACCCTCCGGTTTATATAGACATCGGAGGGGGCTAGGGTTACATAGAGTTGGTTACAGAGAAGGAGATCTAACATCCGAATCACCAAGCTTGCCTTCCACGCAAAGGAGAGTCCCATCCGGACACGGGACGAAGTCTTCAATCTTGTATCTTCATAGTCCAACAGTCCGGCCAAAGTATATAGTCCGGCTGTCCGGATACCCCCTAATCCAGGACTCCCTCAGTAGCCCCTGAACCAGGCTTCAATGATGATGAGTCCGGCGCGCAGTTTGTCTTTGGCATTGCAAGGCGGGTTCCACCTCCGAATACTACAAGGCAAATTTCGAACACAAGGATCGTTTCCGGCTCTACAAAATAAATTCCACATACCACCATAGAGAGAACAATATTCCAGGAATCTAATCTGCTGACAACTTTACATAGCATGACATCACACCACGGCCTGGTCATTATTCGAACCGTTTTCTTCTCAACCAGCCACCGCACATATTGCGAGGCGGTTTCCTTGGCACGTCTTGTCGAAGCAGATATCGTGTCCCCTTATCACAGGATTCTCATCAATACGGGCATAGGTAACCCAACCGTGTGGCGCTTTGGAAAATAAGTTATTTTAACAGGCGAGTGGGGAGGCGCAGAGTTTCTACGGCCTTTATAAAGAGATAAGGAACCCCCATCTCCACCCACGCCTTCTTCCTCCTTTACTCATCCATTCTCGCACCCTTGAGCCCCAGCGCCCAAGTTCTCTCCTTCTCCCTTAGACCAGTCGCAGCATGTCCGGAGCGGGAGGCAAGTGGATGGCCTCCTCCATTACGGAGGAGGACATTACCAAGCTTCGGGAGGCTGGATACCTGGCCACGAGCATCGCGCATAGGCTTCTGGCGAAGGGGCTGGTCACCCCCACTCCGAAATCTCGGGAGAGAGTAGTGTTCCTCTCTCATTTCGTCCGCGGACTGGGATTTCCACTTCACCCGTTTGTCCGCGGTCTCATGTTTTACTATGGGCTAGATTTTTATGATCTAGCGCCAAATTTCGTCCTCAACATCTCAGCGTTTATCGTCGTGTGCGAGGCCTTCCTCCGCATCAAGCCCCACTTTGGCCTATGGCTACAAATCTTCAACATGAAACCGAAGATAGTGAGCTGCCAGCAAGCGGAGTGTGGAGGTGCCATGGTGGGCAAGATGCCCATCGTTACCTGGCTTGAAGGCTCCTTCATGGAGACCGTGAAGGGGTCGCAATCGGGGTGGTTCTACATCATGGAGCCGCGTGACGCCAACTGGGCGGCGGCCCCCGAATTCCGATCCGGCATCCCCAGAGGCTCACCTCCTGGGAAAAGAAGGGCCTGGCCTAGGGCATACCTGCGGAGCTGACCGGAGTCCAGAACTACATCAAAAATATGATAGATAAGAAGATCAAGATTGCCAATGTGGTCCAAGTCATGCTCTTCCGCCGGATCCTCCCGTGTCAAAGACGGGCATTCAATATGCGGGAGTTCGATCCGGCCGAAAACCAGACACTGTGAGAGCTCTTCAACACGACGCATAAAGATGTCTAGAAGGTGATGTTCAAGGCCGCCGAAGTACCCCCTCCCACTTCTGAGGACCGCGGACTCAGCGCAAAGCGCCCTACCAATCCGGTAAGCTCTCTAAATATCACAAAACGTGCCTTTCCCAGTATATTTGTGGGAGGATTTTAAGCCACCATGCTGACAAAAAAGGAATATGTGGCGACAGTGGAGCGGATCGACTATTCGGCTCCGCTGCTCGAAGATACAGCTACCGCACTCCTGACGGAGATGCTGGTTCCAGCGCCTTACAAGGTGTCGGAGAAGAAGGCCGAAAAGAAGGTTGTGGGGACTAGGAAAGGTCTCCGGTGCAAGGCCACATGTGATGCCTCGTCCGAAGATGAGGGGGAGGGAGAGGAAATGCCTCCCCCGACCAGGGAGGAGAAGAGAAGGAAGACCGCCCCATCTGGGGAGGCCGAAGGGTCCAAGAAGGAGGCCACAGGGGCCAGAAAAGGTCTCCGGCACCGGGCCGTAATAGACTCGTCGTCCGAGGACGCCGAGGCAGATTCCTCCCACGAAGATGGGGAGGAAAAGAAGAGAAAATCCGCCCCGCAGGGGGAGGCTAGGACACCGAAGAAGGGAAAGACATCCCTTCCTGACTACTCCACCACGGCCGCCTACAACGAGGAGGAGTGGCTGCCCAGGGGCAAGCCCCTGGCGAAATCGTAAGCATCTGTACTCTATAGTACCTTTTAATGTGTTTTAGCTTCGTTGTTTGTTATAACGCCGAACACGCATATGCAGTCCGGCCGGGTCCCATCTTGAGGTATCCTCTTCGGATGGGTCCCTGAGTGAATCGAAGATGAATAGCGATTCACTCCCGACGGCCACCTCCCCACGGCCCGCGGACGACACCGAGGTGTTGTCCCAAAGGATACCAGAACAGGGGGTGACGGTTCTGGAGACGTCCGAAGGCAAAATCCCAGACGCCAGGCTCATGGGGGGTAAGATCCCCATGGATTATGCTGACGGGTGCCGCAGCAAGTCTGGCACCTAGCCGAATACTGTGCCGGAACCTGTTCTGGATTCAAGTAGGCAGCCCCTTGGTAAGGAGGGCGAGCCGGTCGTCCGGGTGACCTCCGTCCAACCGGAGGCATCAGATAATTTGTTGGAAGCGCTTCGCGGCGCTTCCATTGACGAAGAGCACCGTACTCTTATGAGTACGGTGATTGAAAATGTTCGGTCCGCCAAAAGTGGATTGACCGAAGCCTGCACCAGCCTCATAATAGGCTTTAAGGTAAGTAATCAAAAAGTGTAAGAAAATATCACCCGATAGACAGTAGCCCCTGATAGTTTGTTTGGTGTTTGGAAAGAAAAGCCAAACGGAGGGTCAACTTGTATCCGCAGGAGTCTAACAGTAAATGTCTAAATGAATAAGCAGGCGTTGCTGCTGGCCGCTGCCACCTGTACTGCAGAGGTCACCTAACTCAAGCGGGACCTGAAGCAGGTCGAGGAAGTGCTCAGCCTCGCAAAAAGGTAGCTCGAAGAGAACGAAGGTAAGTGATACCCCGTCCGTGTGTCATATAAAGGGAGAAAAATTGGTGATGCTAACAAAAGCATCACGATTTTTTAATAGGCGCCACGACCGAAGTGGCGGCCCTGAAGAAATCGCTATCCGAGGCCGAAGACAATGGGCCAAGGAGCGTGCCGAGCATGAAAAACAAGATGCTCGGGTAGGCGAGGTACAGCAAGAGCTCCAGGACTTCGGCAAGAAGTTTGAGTCCTTGGAGCATGACTTCAAGACGCAAGAGTCTGAGCTTGTAAAGGCCCTCCAGAGCGTGAATGACGCCAAGGCCGAAGCCCAAAAGGCCCTCCAGGAGATCCAGGCGGACAAAAAGATAGCGGCGGGTAAGGCATTCATTATGCAAAGCAAGCATGTGGAGTAGACATTTCTTTTACTTACCCGAATTCGGAACTCACAGGGGTATTCGCAGATCTGCCATGCAGCATATCGGATGCCACAGAGTTCTACCGTGCTGAAGAGGGGAGCTCTACGGAGAAGTCGTTCTGGTCCCACTATGCTGGGCCGAACACCCAATGCCCTTGAGTGACCAACTGAAGCAATTGGTCGAACTCCACAAGGCGGTCGAACTGGACATGAAGGACTTCATAGTCCGGCTGTGGCCTGGCGAGCCCCTTCCCGACAGCTACTTCGGCCTGATAAAGCGGATGGTAAACGCTTGTCTGCGGCTGGAAGTTATTAAGCACTCCGTCTGTATTGAGGGTGCCTGCCGAGCCTTTGCCCACACGAAAATGCATTGGGCCAAAATGGATGCAGAGAGGCTGGTGAAGGATGGACCGCTGGAGGGCAAGGCGTATCATTACCCTGAGAAGTATCATGATGGCGTTATGAAAGGCGCCCGCCTCATTGCTGACGAATGTACCATGGATGTGATTTTTGAGTGAATCTACTCATGTCGTCTTGTAATATGAAAACAAGTTCGTGTGCGCTATACAACGCTTTTTGATTTCAAATATTACCTTCTGTGCGGTTGCTACGTCTTGAGCTTGCGTTGGTTTTCCTTGAAGAGGAAAGGGTGATGCAGCACAGTAGCATAAGTATTTCCCTCCGTTTTTGAGAACCAAGGTATCAATCCAGTAGGAGGCTTCTCAACAAGTCCCACGAACCTACACAAACAAACAAAGAACTCGCAACCAACGCGACAAAGGGGTTATCAATCCCTTCACGGCCACTTGCGAAAGTGATATCTGATAGAGATAATATGATAAGATAGATATATTTTTGGTATTTTATAATATAGATGCAGAAAATAAAGATGCAAATAAAAGTAGATTGGAAGAAAATATGATAAGAGATAGACCCGGGGGACATAGGTTTCACTAGTGGCTTCTCTCAAAAACATAAGTATTACGGTGGGTGAACAAATTACTGTAGAGCAATTGATAGAAAAGCGAATAATTATGACGTTATCTAGGCATGATCATGTATATAGGCATCACGTCCGCAACAAGTAGACCGACTCCTGCCTGCATTTACTACTATTACTCCACACATCGACCACTATCCAGCATGCATCTAGAGTATTAAGTTCATAAGAACAGAGTAACGCATTAAGTAAGATGACATGATGTAGCGGGATAAACTCAAGCAATATGATATAAACCCCATCTTTTTATCCTCGATGGCAACAATACAATACGTGTCTTGCAACCCTTTTTGTCACTCGGTAAGAACACCGCAAGATTGAACCCAAAGCTAAGCACTTCTCCCATGGCAAGAAAGATCAATCTAGTAGGCCAAACCAAACCAATAATTCAAAGAGACTTGCAAAGATAACTCAATCACATAAAAGAATTCAGAGAAGATTCAATTATTATCCATAGATAAATCTGATCATAAACCCACAATTCATCGGATCTCGAGAAACACACTGCAAAGAGAGATTACATCGAATAGATCTCCACAAGAGAGGGGGAAAACATTGTATTGAGATCCAAAAAAGAGAGAAGAAGCCAACTAGCTAATAACTATGGACACGAAGGTCTGTGGTAAACTACTCACAACTCATCGGAAGGGCTATGGTGTTGATGTAGAAGCCCTCTGTGGTGGATTCCCCCTCCGTCAAAACGCCGACGACGGCTCTGAGATGGGATCTCGCGGATACAGAAGGTTACGGTGGTGTAAATTGTGTTTCGGTTGCTCCCTGGATGTTTTCGGGGTACGTAGGCTTATATAGGAGGAAGAAGTACGTCGGTGGACGCCCGAGGGGCCCACAAGACAGGTGGGCGTGCCATATAGGGGGGCGCGCCCTACCCTCTCGTGGAAGCTACGACTGCTTCTTGACTTGCACTCCAAGTCCGCTGGATCACGTTCATTCCAAAAATCACGCTCCCGAAGGTTTCATTCCCTTGGACTCCGTTTGATATTCATTTTCTTCGAAATACTGAAATAGGCAAAAAGACAGCAATACGGGCTGGGCCTCCGGTTAGTAGGTTAGTCCCAAAACTGATATAAATGTGTAAAATAAAGCCCATAAACATCCAAAACAGGTAATATAATAGCATGGAACAATCAAAAATTATAGATACGTTGGAGACGTATCAAGCATCCCCAAGCTTAATTCCTGCTCGTCCTCGAGTAGGTAAATGATAAAAAAGAAATTTTTGATGTGGAATGCTACCTAGCATAATTGTCAATGTGATTTTCTTTATTGTGGCATGAATGTTCAGATCCAAATGATTCAAAATAGAAGTTCATAAAAGAAATAGTAACACTTCAAGCATACTAATCAAAGCAATCATGTCTTCTCAAAATAACATGGCAAAAGAAAGTTCATCCCTACAAAATCATATAGTTAGGCTATGCTTCATTTTTGTCACACAAAGATGTTCCCAACTTCTATACCCCCGATGACAAGCCAAGCAATTGTTTCATAATTAAATAATCTCAAACTTTTTCAACCTACACGCAATACATGAGTGTGAGCCATGGATATAGCACTATGGGTGGAATACAATATGATGATGGGGATTGTGTGGAGAAAAAAAGGAGAAAGTCTCACATTGAGGAGGATAATCAACGGGCTATGGAGATGCCTATCAATTGATGTCAACATGAGGAGTAGGGATTGCCATGCAACGGATGCACTAGAGCTATAAATAAATGCTCAACAAAAGAAAACTAGTGGGTGTGCATCCAACTTGCTTGCTCATGAAGACCTAGGGCATTTGAGGAAGCCCATCGTATGAATATACAAGCCAAGTTCTATAATGAAAAATTCCCACTAGTATGAAAAAGACAACTTATGAGACTCTCTACATGAAAAACATGGTGCTACTTTGAAGCACAAAATATGAGACTCACTACATAAAGAATAAAGTGCTACTTTGAAGCACAAGTGTGGAAAAGGAGATAGTAGCATTGCCCCTTTATTTATTTATTTTTATTTTTCCTTTTTCTTCTTCTTCTTCTTCTTTTTTTTGGGCCTTTCTTTTTTTCTTTTGGCCTTTCTTTTTTTTTCTTTTTTGTCTTTAGGCAATGCTCTAATAATGATGATCATTACACTTCTATTGATTACAACATATGAATTACAAATCGAAACTAGAACAAGATATGACTCTATATGAATGCCTCCGGCAGTGTACCGGGATGGTGCAACGAATCAAGAGTGACATGTGTGAAAAATAATGCATGGTGGCCTTGCCACAAATACGATGTCAACTACATGATCATGCAATGGCAATATGACAAAAGTAATATATGTCATGATAATGATAAACGGAACGGTGGAAAGTTGCATGGCAATATATCTCGGAATGGCTATGGAAATGTCATAATAGGTAGGTATGGTGGCTGTTTTGAGGAAGATATAAGGAGCTTTGTGTGTGATAGAGTGTATCATATTACGGGGTTTGGATGCACCGGCGAAGTTTGCACCAACTTTCAAGGTGAGAAAGGGCAATGCACGGTACCGAAGAGGCTAGCAATGGTGGAAAGGTAAAAGTGCGTATAATCCATGGACTCAACATTAGTCAAAAGAACTCATATACTTATTGCAAAAATTCAGAAGTCATCAAAAATCAAGCACTACGCGCATGCTCCTAGGGGGATAGATTGGTAGGAAAAGACCATCGCTCATCCCCGACCGCCACTCATAAGGATGCACAAGCCAGGTACACTTCATGTTTCAAATTTGTTACACAACTTTAACCATACGTGCATGCTACGGGACTTGCTAACATCAACACAAGCATTCTTTAAATTCACAATCACCCAACTAGCATGACTTTAATATCACTACCTCCATATCTCAAAACAATTATCAAGTATCAAATTGATCATAGCATCCAATTCATTTCCTATGATAGTTTTTATTATACCCAACTTGGATGCCTACCATTCTAGGACCAAATTATAACCATAGCAAATACCATGCTGTTCTAAAAGACTCTCAAAAAGATATAAGTGAAGCATGAGAGACTAGCAATTTCTACAAAATAAATCACCACCGTGCTCTAAAAGGTATAAGTGAAGCACTAGAGCAAAAACTACCAAGCTCAAAAAGATATAAGTGAAGCACATAGAGTATTATAGCAAATTCTAATAAAATAGGCTTCTCCCAAAAGGTGTGTACAGCAAGGATGATTGTGGTAAACTAAAAATCAAAGACTAATATAATACATGACGCTCCAAGCAAAACACATATCATGTGGCGAATAAAAATATAGCTCCAAGTAAAGTTACCAATGAACCAAGACGAAAGAGGGGATGCCTTCCGGGGGCATCCCCAAGCTTAGGCTTTTGGCTATCCTTGAATATCTTGGGTTGCCTTGGGCATCCCCAAGATTAGGCTCTTGCCACTCCTTATTCCATAGTCCATAAAAGCTTTACCCAAAACTTGAAAACTTCACAACACAAAACTCAACAGGAAATCTTATAAGCTCCGTCAGTGAAAGAAAAAAAAACCACCACATAAGGTACTGTAATGAACTCATTCTTTATTTATTTTAGTGTTAAACATACTGTATTCCAAGTTCTCTATGGTTCATACCCTTACATACTAGCCATAGATGCATCAAAATAAGCAAACAACACACGAAAAAAACAGAATCTGTCAAAAACAGAACAGTCTGTAGCAATCTGTAACTAACGCAAACTTCTGGAACTCTAAAAATCCTACCAAAATAGGACGTCCTAAAAAATTTGTTTATTGAACATCAGCAAAAAGAATCAACGCAAAATCTCATTGCTGTGATTTTTTTTCTCGTGAGCGCGAAGTTTCTGTTTTTCAGCAGAATCAAATCAACTCATATCATAGGTTATCCTATAGGTTCTACTTGGCACAAACACTAAATAAAACATGAAAACACATCTAAACAGAAAGTAGAAACAAAATTTATTACTAAACAGGAACAAAAACAAAAAACATAAAGAAAATTGGGTTGCCTCCCAACTAGCGCTATCGTTTAACGCCCCTAGCTAGGCAGAAAAGCAAAGATAGATCTAAGTAGTGCCATCTTTGGCACATAGTTCATAAGTAGATCGCATGATAGATTCATAGGGTAATTTGACTTTCTTTCTTGGAAAGTGCTCCATGCCTTTCTTTAATGGAAATTGGAATCTAATATTCCCTTCCTTCATATCAATAATCGCGCCAATCGTTCTAAGGAAAGGTCTACCAAGAATAATAGGGCAAGAAAGATTGCAATCTATATAAAGAACGATAAAATCAACGGGAACAAAATTTCTATTTGCAACAATTAGAACATCATTGATCCTTCCCATTGGATTTTTAATGGTGGAATCCGCAAGGTGCAAATTTAAAGAGCAATCATCAAGATCATGGAAACCTAGAATATCACATAAAGTTTTCGGAATCGTGGAAACACTAGCACCCAAATCACACAAAGCAAAACACTCATGATCTTTAATTTTAATCTTTATAGTAGGTTCCCACTGATCATTAAGTTTTCTAGGTATAGAAACTTCCAAATTAAGTTTTTCATCAAAAGATTGCATCAAGGCATCAACGATATGTTTGGTAAAAGCTTTATTTTGACTATAAGCATGTGGAGAATTAACAACGGATTGCAACAAGGAAATACAACTTTCTAAAGAACAATTATCATAATCAAATTCCTTGAAATCCGAGATAGTGGGTTCAATACTATTTAAAGTCATGACCTCTCCAATCCCACTTTTACCAAATTTAGCATCAAGATCTAAAAATTCCGAATTCTTGGGATGCCTTCTAAATAAAGTTGACTCATCTCCAGTCCCATTATTTTCAAGATTTATATTACAAAACAAAGAACTAATAGGGGACACATCAATAAATTTAAGATCTTCATCATTATTTTCATGGAAACTAGAAGAACACGCTTTTATAAAGCTATCTTTCTTAGCCGCAATCTAGCGGTTCTTTCCTTACACTCGTCAATGGAGATTCTCATTGCTTTGAGAGACTCATAGATATCATGTTTAGGAGGAGAAGATCTAAGTTTGAGAGAATCAACATCAAGTGAAAGTCTATCAACGTTCCTAGCCAAATCATCAACTTTGAGCAACTTTTCTTCAAGCAAAGCATTAAAATTCTTTTGAGAAACCATAAATTCTTTCACACTATTCCCAAAATCAGAGGGCATATTATTAAAATTACCATAAGAATTATTGTAGGAATTTCCATAATTATTAGAGGAATTACTAGGGAACGGTCTAGAATTAAAGTTTCCTCTATAAGCATTGTTTCCAAAACTATTCCTACCAACAAAATTCACATCCATAGATTCATTATTATTCTCAATCAAAGTAGACAAAGGCATATCATTGGGATCAAGAGGAGTATTTTTAGTAGAAAACAACTTCATAAGTTCATCCATCTTTCCACTCAAAACATTAATTTCTTCTATAGCATGCACTTTTTTACTAGTAGATCGTTCGATATGCCGTTGAGAATAATTAGCCATAATATTATCAAGAAGTTTTGTAGCATCTCCCAAAGTGATTTCCATAAACGTGCCTCCGGCGGCCGAATGTAAAAGATTTCTAGAGGCAAAGTTCAAACCGGCATAAAAATTTTGTATGATCATCCATAAATTCAAACCATGAGTAGGGCAATTGTGAATCATCAATTTCATTCTTTCCCAAGATTGGGCAACATGCTCATGATCAAGTTGTTTAAAATTCATAATATTGTTCCTAAGAGTGATGATATTAGCGGGAGGAAAATACTTAGAGATAAAAGCATCTTTGCACTTGTTCCAAGACTTAATACTATTTTTAGGCAAAGATGAAAACCAAACTTTAGCACGTTCTCTAAGCAAAAATGGAAATAGTTTCAATTTAACAATATCATTATCCGTATCCTTCTTCTTTTGCATATCACATAGATCAACAAAGTTGTTTAGATGAGTAGCGGCATATTCACTAGGAAGGCCGGCAAATTGATCTTTCATAACAAGATTCAGCAAAGCGGTATTGATTTCACAAGACTCAACATCATTAAGAGGAGCAATCGGAGTACTAAGGAAATCATTATTATTGGTATTCGAGAAATCACACAATTTGGTATTATCTTGCGCCATGGCAACAAGTAATCCGACACACAAGCAAACAGAAAACGGCAAACAGAAAAGAGAGGAGATTGGGAAAGAGAGGGCGAATAAAACGGCAAAGGTGAAGTGGGGGAGAGGAAAACGAGAGGCAAATGGAAAATAATGTAAATGCGAGGGACATGAGTTTGTGATGGGTACTTGGTATGTCTTGACTTGAGCGAAGACCTCCCCGGCAATGGCGCCAGAAATCCTTCTTGCTACATCTTGAGCTTGCGTTGGTTTTCCTGAAGAGGAAAGGGTGATGCAGCATAGTAGCGTAAGTATTTCCCTCAGTTTTTGAAAACCAAGGTATCAATCAAGTAGGAGGCTTCTCAACAAGTCCCACGAACCTACACAAACAAACAAAGAACTCGCAACCAACGCGACAAAGGGGTTGTCAATCCCTTCACGGCCATTTGCGAAAGTGAGATCTGATAGAGATAATATGATAAGATAAATATATTTTTGGTATTTTATAATATAGATGCAGAAAATAAATATGCAAATAAAAGTAGATTGGAAGCAAATATGATAAGAGATAGACCCGGGGGCCATAGGTTTCACTAGTGTCTTCTCTCCAGAGCATAAGTATTACGGTGGGTGTCGGGGATATACCCCGCGGTGTAAACCGGCCGGAAGTTAACCCGGCCGGACTTGGCGGTTTATTTGAGACCCCGCTGACACTTGGAGGTTCACCGGCGACCCGTTTGGACCTGGCAGTTCACGACTCATTGGTAATCCGGCAGGCGGGTGCGAGGAGCGACAAGACCTGGTGGCCCAACAGGCGGTTCATGAAGGCTGGTTCATAATATGGTGGGCCGGTTTAAGAGGAAAGGCATAAGGAATATTTGTCTTACAAGGAGTTAAGACCTGGACTTGTATCCGGTTTGTATTAGAGATAGACTAGTCCTAATCCTAATAGGACTCCACATGTAACCCGCCCCTTTAACATATATAAGGAGGGGCAGGGCTCCCCAAAGAGGGACAAGCTACAAGCAAGAAACAATCTCTAGGGCTAGACACAACTAGAGGAGAGCCGGTTTACGGCGGCTCCCTCGTGATGATAATGAGACCTAGCCTCAAACAGCATGTAGGATTTTTACCGGATGATGTTTCCCAGGGCCCGAAGCTGTCTAAATCCCTGTCTGTGTTGCGTCTCTCGATTCCTCTCAACCCCTCTCAAGCTACCACATAGATGCGTTGGCCTCGCGACTAAGTCCTGACACTAAGGACATCTGCTGTGACAAATCCACGACAGTTGGCACCCACCGTGGGGCTGCGCACGATGGTGTTGAGTTTTTGAAGGGATCTCTTCTAGGGCTTCGAGAAGTTCATAATTTACTGGATGAGAAAGAAACGGTTTTGAAGGATCTTCAACAGCTTTGAATCTGACCAAGCAGCAATTCGTCGTGGTACCAAGTTCAATCCTGCCGCCGAGTATAGTCGAGGAAAGCTAAAACTTCGATAAGATGGATTCAAGCCGCTGGGTTTCCACCCCACGCAAACCCTGACTTCAAGTTGCCGCCACTGCTGTGGTTTCGAGCGTTCTTCAACTACGACCCGGTATCAGTGCTAAACTAGCCAGGACCCAGGAGCAGGGATTGACACGGAGTTACTAGTTCTGTATTTAGTAAAACATCAAAGGAAGGTACAAAAGTACGATGAATCGGAGGAAGATTGGATCTTGGACGTTGAGACTCGCCCGGTCCGAATCGGCCCTGAGCAACCTCGTGGCCAAGTCGCCGACGCCACTGCCAACTTTGCTCTGTTGCAAGCGCTATTTGCCGGCCGAAAAGCCATGGGTCGCCGTGGTCGGCCTTGACTCCGCACGGCCGTGCTCTCGACCCTGCACACGTGATTTCATCCTGCCTCGGCTTACAGCGCCGCCTTGAGCCACCCATGGCCGTCTCGACCCGCTGCTGTTGTGAGTCGACCCTCACCGTTCCCCGTCTCGCGCCGTTATAAACTCGCCGGTGCGCCCTCGAGCCCGTCTCCATCACCATGGCTGTTGAATCACCTTCGTGTCTGAACCACCGACTCCATCACTGCGGTCCCGAGCCAGTCATGCCTCTGTCCCCGCAGCCTCAACTACCCGCCGAGCTTACTGAGCCGCCCGTCCGCATCGCCTCTTGTCCGAGTTGCCATCGGGCTGAGCCGCCCGCTGGGTCTCGCTGCTGCAAGCCGGCCTCACTAGTACCCGGATACGAACTCAGATCTGGAGCAGTTTACTAGTACTCCATAATACTAGCTGAAGGCTACTCCACGTGAAACCCCAAGGACAACTAGCAGGTGCACAGAAATCGAGATTGATTAATCTGGAGCACATGCACATAAAAAGGGAAACGAAAAAAAGTGATGATGCGGTGAAGGAACACTAGTCCTTTGCATAAAGTCAGCCAGAAATTCAACTGCCGCATTGGCTCTTGAAAGGAATTTATCCTCAGGTGATATTTTTCCTGATAAAATTGTTCTTGCGGATTAAATCTGTCAAGATTTTTTGTACTTTTAATTTGTACATGTTTATGTGCAGGTTAATTTATAAGCGGGAGGCTGTTTTGCCCGTCTGCACTTTGCCGTTGTACCCGGTGGACGCACATGCCGGTCTATGACGGTACACCGCGGCCGTGTCCGCTCGAATGTGCACAACATGTGGTCCGATCTACATCAACTCACTGGGACCGCGCCCGCGATTAACTCGTTGTTCGCACAGTTTATCACGCCCGCGGCCGACTCGTCGGTCCGCGCCGCCTTACAACGCCACGGATGAATCGCCCGACCACCCTCGCAGTCGGTTCACGAGTCCACACCGGCTTACAACGCGGAGAACAATTTCCCCGTCCGTGCCGGCTTACAGTGCTACGGCCGACTCATCCGTTTGCTCCTGCGGGTGACTCATCCGTGTTTGTTTTTAGCTTCACCGCGGTAACCGTCAACTTCACGGAGGATAAATTCCGGCTTAACAAATCAGGTGATATCCATCCAAGTTTGTTTTATTATCACATGCTGTTTTTGTCAAAGAACAAGTTTATCTTTGCATTGGTTTGTAATATTGTTGATGCAGGACAATTGTTCACTACATCAAAACGACATGATTAACTCGCCCGTCCGTGCCGGTTTACGACACCGATGCCGATCTTCCTCGTCCGCACCGGTTTACTATGCCACGGCCGACTCATCTATCCGAGCTGCCTCTGATGTTGCGGTCGTTTTTGTCGTCCGTCTCTCACGGCCTGCTGTACATCAACATACCGGGCCGCACCTGTCTTGATGAGCTGTTTATTGAGTATGAGCAAGTCACAACTTGGGTAGCCTGGTTTTCTTTCAACAAAAAGGAGGCAAATTATCATATACTATCAACCGCCGTTTGCACTGGATGGCTCAATGGGCAGGCGCACAAGTCGCCGCCACTACAGTTTGGTTAACTTCAAATCGCCAGTTGGAAGGAACCATTGGCCGAGTTGCTGACACGGCTCATACAGGATCATTTATAACCCGCCGCAGTCACCTCAACCTTCTGTGGATTTACATCATGCTATCAACACCAATGATATACAAGTTATGCCAGTTTATATCACGGTCAAATATGGAGAGTTTCAAGCCAACTCCTCGAGTCTCCTTGAGACTCGGGGGCTACTATGACATGACTAAGCAAATCTTGCCAGCAAATTTAAGAACCCCAGGACGATGGAGGGAAAGATAACCCGGTCCCGGAGGCTACTGTTATTTGAAGGCCGTCAGAAAATTTCCGGCTTAGTAAGTCTATGACAGTTACAAAATCCCGGCTCAATGAAGAAGTTCCGGATCATCAGAAAGGATTCCGATTTAAAATCCGGCTCAAGGGAAGTCAGTCTCACTGAAGCTCTCAAGTATCCGGTTTACAATCCGGTTCAAGGGAAATATATTCTCCCACAAAGCTCTCAAGCGCTCAAATCTGGTTTGAAAATGTCCGGTTCAAAAAGGAATTAACTTCTCGCAAGTTCGAATTGAAAGGCCATCAGAAAATTTTCGGCTGAAAATGAAGATTCCGGTTTACAATCCGGTTCAAGGGAAAGATGTCTCCCACAAAGCTTTGAAGCTCTCAATATCCGGTTCAAAATCCTGGTTCAAGAAGGATTTATCTCTTGCAAAAAGTTAAAAGGTGCCAAAGAGGACCTGCTGCGATGATGCGCGGTCCAAACATGGGTATCATGCCTTATTGGCTTATCATATTATTGATCACTTGGGGGTTTGGTCGTATCCGAACCATAGACACGCCTCTCGATCGGCCTAGTGCCACAACATCACTTGGGGCCTTGGTTGTGTCCTAACCAATGCGACACCTTTTGATAGGCGAAAGCCACCAGATCACTTGGGGACATGGTCAAGTCTGAACCAGTCATGCCTCTTGATCGTCCTAAGGCCACAGAGTCACTTGGGGGCTTGGTCGAACCCAAACCATTGCCACGCCACTTGATCGGCATAATGCCACGGTTTCAATTGGGGACCTGGCTGACTTGAACCATAGCTACACCTTATTGGGAGCTTGGTCGTGTCCGACCATGGTAACACCATCTGATCGGCTCAGTAAAGCCTCTTTTTTTGCAAACGGTCTTATCATTGCCTTTGCTTCCATATTTTTTCATAACTGTTATTTGATTTTTGTTGCGTTTTTAAACCGACATTGTTAATCCGTTTCAAACTGTCAATTACAAATTGGTGGAACACGGTCAAATCCTAATCCGGAGACTATCTGCCCGGTTTGATTTTATGTTACCATCCTATTATGGAGTGAACCGGCGTTCATTAACCCGGCTTGACTTTCAATTACAAGTTGTCAATACAGGATCAAGTTATAATCCGGAGACTATCAGCTCGGTCTGGTTTGACTACGAGTCGCCAGTATTATATATGGTTAAACCGGTGTTTATCACAACCCGGTACGGTTTATCATCAACCGGCACAGTATGAAAGGAGTTATCATTACTCAAGATTGGGGTTATCACTCTTACTACAAAAAGTTGGTAAAACCAGCAATGTGATTCAATATCACAGGTATGATATATTTCATATTTGATTATTCTTAAGTGCAACCTTGGTTATAAAGTTAGGTTATATGTTGGGCATTATGACCCGTCCGGCGGTAAACCGCCAGGACACTTTAAACTTGTTGTATGCAAAAACAGGTTGAATAAAGCATGATTATAAGTCACTGACGTTTGTTAAACCGGCCTGGCTTTAAGACGATAAGTCGCCAGTATATGATGAAAAATTATCCGGTGTTTATTAAACCGGCCTGGCTTTGGACTATAAGTCGCCAGCATATATTTGGATTGCGCCATTGGAATTATGCGCTTATAAATCATTGGGTATATTATTCAAATAGCCAACATGGCTGGATTTCTATTATGGTTATCAATAACCGGTATTATGATTAAGGTTTTCAAAGTCGCTTTAGCTCAATGGCTATCATATTATCAATGGATATGATTTTTATTCTACAATTGAAGGAATAGTCCCGAGTTGCTACAAGCTTACAACCCGGCACTTGGGGGCTACGTTATTTTAAGTTGAGATTACATCAAATATGCAAGTCTCATGTCGCTGCAAGCATGCACCATAACACTTGGGGGCTAATGCAAAGTCATTCTTTGTTCATCTTATTGAAGACCCGACTCATCACATTATAATGAGCCGGCCCTTGGGGGCTACCAATTGCTCCTGTCAAACAATTCAAGGTACAAAGCTTTTTATTCATTATATTGAAGGGTTCACTGCTCAGTTGGTAAAGCGCAAGGCTCTTAACCTTGTGGACGTGAATTCGAGCCCCAAGATGGGGGTTACATCATATGATGTTATTTTCATTGAAGTATATATCAAGTCCCAGCTCAATATTATCTTACTGAGCCGGCCCTTGGGGGCTACACATCATTGCTCAAATCTATATGATTATACCTACAAAGTCTCTGCTTATTATTGCATAATGACCCGGCACTTGGGGGCTACATAATATGGAGTATTCAGTTTTTACTAAGTGACCGGGATGAACAACATGGATTTCTTCTTAAGTGGCAGCATTTATATTGAAGCAAGTCTTAAGCCATCACTTTGTTCTGCTCAAGACTTGGGGGCTACAGGTATTATATTATTATTGAAGAACTATTTTCAAATTCTCTGTTTTCAGCAAACTGGATTGACCCGGCGTCACCAATCATTATGACCCTGTGTCTGCAACCCGGCGTCATCAATAATCATGAACCGGCATTGGCAACAATCATGAACCGGTGTTGGCAACAATCATGACCCGGAATTATCCGTTTTTATAACCAGACAACGGTGGTAATCATAAACCGGCAAGTTTTACATCTTCAAGCCGGCTGGATATCAGTTGAATATTTCAGAGACTAATATTTTTGTCAAGTCAGAGCATTGAAGGACGATTCAAATGGATTCTTTATTTACAAATATCTTCTGCAAGCAAATTGATTATGAAGATGGTTATTAACTTGGAAGGAAGAAATGACAAGGATTTAAGGATGATCAAGTGCCGGTCTACAAGAATTCTTAACCCGGAGCACAACCTGCCAAATTTGTTCTGGTGTTTATTTTGCAGTATAAGTTTATCATGGATAAATCCAAGCTAAACTTGGGGGCTAATGTCGGGGATATACCCCGCGGTGTAAACCGGCCGGAAGTTAACCCGGCCGGACTTGGCGGTTTAGTTGAGACCCCGCTGACACTTGGCGGTTCACCGGCGACCCGTTTGGACCTGGCGGTTCACAACTCATTGGTAATCCGGCAGGCGGGTGCGAGGAGCGACAAGACCTGGTGGCCCAATAGGCGGTTCATGAAGGCCGGTTCATACTATGGTGGGCCGGTTTAAGAGGAAAGGCATAAGGAATATTTGTCTTACAAGGAGTTAAGACATGGACTTGTATCCGGTTTGTATTAGAGATAGACTAGTCCTAATCCTAATAGGACTCCACATGTAACCCGCCCCTTCAACATATATAAGGAGGGGCAGGGCTCCCCAAAGAGGGACAAGCTACAAGCAAGAAACAATCTCTAGGGCTAGACACAACTAGAGGAGAGTCGGTTTGCGGCGGCTCCCTCGTGATGATAATGAGACCTAGCCTCAAACAACATGTAGGGTTTTTACCGGATGATGTTTCCCGGGGCCCGAAGCTGTCTAAATCCCTGTCTGTGTTGCGTCTCTCGATTCCTCTCAACCCCTCTCAAGCTACCACATAGATGCGTTGGCCTCGCGACTAAGTCCTGACACTAAGGGCATCTGCCGTGACAAATCCACGACAGTGGGTGAACAAATTACTGTCGAGCAATTGATAGAAAAGAGAATAATTATGACGTTATCTAGGCATGATCATGTATATAGGCATCACGTCCGCAACAAGTAGACTGACTCCCGCCTACATCTACTACTATTACTCCACACATCGATCACTATCCAGCATGCATCTAGAGTATGAAGTTCATAAGAGCAGAGTAACGCATTAAGTAAGATGACATGATGTAGAGGGATAAACTCAAGCAATATGATATAAACCCCATCTTTTTATCCTTGATGGCAACAATACAACAAGTGTCTTGCAACCCTTTCTATCACTGGGTAAGAACACCGCAAGATTGAACCCAAAGCTAAGCACTTCTCCCATGGCAAGAAAGATCAATCTAGTAGGCCAAACCAAACCGATAATTCGAAGAGACTTGCAAAGATAACTCAATCACATAAAAGAATTCACAGAAGATTCAATTATTATCCATAGATAAATCTGATCATAAACCCACAATTCATCGGATCTCGACAAACACACTGCAAAGAGAGATTACATCGAATAGATCTCCACAAGAGAGGGGGTGAACATTGTATTGAGATACAAAAAAGAGAGAAGAAGCCAACTAGCTAATAACTATGGACCCGAAGGTCTGTGGTAAACTACTCACAACTCATCGGAAGGGCTATGGTGTTGATGTAGAATCCCTCCGTGGTGGATTGCCCCTCCGCCAGAACACCGACGATGGCTCCAAGACGGGATCTCGTGGATACAGAAGGTTACGGTGGTGGAAATTGTGTTTCGGTTGCTCCTTGGATGTTTTCAGGGTACGTAGGCTTATATAGGAGGAAGAAGTACATCCATGGATGCCCGAGGGGCCCACGTGACAGGGGGCACGCCCTATAGGGGGGCGCCCTACCCTCTCGTGGAAGCTACGGTTGCTTCTTGACTTGCACTCCAAGTCCTCTGGATCACGTTCGTTCCAAAAATCATGCTCCCGAAGGTTTCATTCCGTTTGGACTTCGTTTGATATTCCTTTTCCTCGAAATACTGAAATAGGCAAAAAAACAGCAATACGGGCTGGGCCTTCGGTTAGTAAGTCCCAAAAATGATATAAATGTGTAAAATAAAGCCCATAAACATCCAAAACAGGTAATATAGTAGAATGGAACAATCAAAAATTATAGATACGTTGGAGACATATCACCGACCGTTTATAAAATTCTGAAAGTTGGCCAGTCGTCGGCTTCTGCCCCCATGTAACTAGTACTGTGGTGTTCGTGGAAAACCCAAACACTCTTTATCCAAATTGTTAGTCCTTTAAGGAGGTGTTTAGCGCAGCGAACAAGGCAATTGGACTATTCAGCTTTATCACTCTCACTTAGCCATAGAAGTCTACAATTTTAAACTTCGGTGAAGCCCCTAGTATTCGGAAGGCCGAACTTGGGGCACTATACACGCCTAAATCGGACAAGGACGATTCCTCGCCTGAAGCGGAAAAAATATTTAAGGATTTAAGACCTCTCGAACAGCGTCTAGCTCACGCGTATCATGACAGTCAGTTTTCGGCTTTCTCTACTGAGGTGCTCGTCCGGAAGAACCAGGACACAATCACAGTAGTTCTCCTTGCGCTACCTTAGCCGATAGAACGGAACGTAAGGTACCTAAACAAGGGAGCCGGGCAAACCCAACTATTGACCCAAGACATGATTCGGAGTTGATGCATATAATGCTATAAGCTCGGGGTGCCGCACTGTCGAAAGTGTTCGGATTTTTCTTGCGGTGTTATGGGGCACAGTAAAGCCCCTGGCGAACTGAATGTACCAAAGTGTACGGGTGCAATATTAAATAAACAATCAAGGGAAAATATGAAGAAAGTAATAATAAGCTGACGTTGTATATTGTTGCCCATTGTTATTTAAATAATACGTCAAAGCGTATGTGTACAAGTAATGCGATAAGCAAAAAATAGGACTATTTGACATGTCATATCCGAGGGCGGGCTGCGTGTGGGTATGTAAAACAGGTATAACGATCGTTAACATAGACCACCTGGGTATTCCCTTCTACGCAAAGCCTCTTGCCTCCTTGGTTTTCCTTCCCATGGTGAGTCCAGTGATCAGAATCTCTGAAGGGTCTGCCCGAAAGTAGGGTCCTGAAAAAGAAAGAAGATGATAAAGGTATGTGGGTCTCGTGACGGTTGAGCCGCACTGTGGACTGCATCATCGTCATGGCTCCGCTTATGCCCATGGTACTTTGAGTGCGTAGTTGTGTACGCGCGGCACGAATGCCGCCTGGATGGGACTAGGATGGAGGACGAATTGCTAGTAGAGCTCTAGTCGCGTCGAACGAGCCTGTTGCAGAGTACTCCGGACTCGCTTAACGGTGTCCGGGGTTTTTATCGCTGAGTTGACGGTCTGCTAAAGAAGGCTGCTTTGTACCTCTACTGCGAGGGCTGCAGTGTGCTCCTCCGTCCGGAGAGAGCGGTCTGTGTTTCCATTGACTGTTATAACCCCGCGAGGTCCTGGCATCTTGAGCTTGAGGTATGCATAGTGTGGTACCGCATTGAATCGAGCAAATGCAGTTCGTCCAAGTAGTACATGATAGCCACTACGGAAAGGGATGCTATCAAAGATTAACTCCTCGCTCCGGAAATTATCCGGAGAACCGAAGACCACTTCCAGTGTTATTGAGACCGTACAACAGGCCTCTACACCTAGGATTACACCTTTAAAGGTGATTTTGGTGGGTTTGATCCTTGAGGGATAGACGCCCATTTTACACACTGTGTCTTGATAAAGCAGGTTCAGGCTGCTGCCACCGTCCATGAGGACTTGCGTGAGGTGGAATCCGTCAATGATTGGGTCGAGGACCAATGCGGCTGAACTGCCATGACAGATAATGGTAGGATGATCTCTGCGATCAAAAGTGATCGGGCAGGATGACCATGGGTTGAACTTTGGGGCGACTGGCTCCATCGCATAGACGTCCCGTAGTGCATGCTTTCGTTCCCGCTTGGGAATGTGGGTGGCATAGATCATATCTACCATTTTTACTTGGGGGGGGGGGATTTCTTCTGTCCCCCTGTGTTCGGCCGCCAGGGCTCCTCATCGTCCTCGCTATGCAGCCCCTTGTCCTTGTTTTCGGCATTCAACTTGTCGGCCTGTTCGAACACCCAACAGTCTCTGTTGGTGTGGTTGGCTGGTTTATCAGGGGTGCCGTGAATTTGACACGAGCGGTCGAGTATGCGGTCTAGACCGGACGATCCCGGATTGTTTCTTTGGAATGGATTTTTCCGCTGACCGGACTTGGAGCCGCTGAATCCGGCATTGACTGTCGTGTCTTCGGTGTTGTCACCATTGTTCTGACGCTTAAGCCTATTGCGCCGTGGCTTGCCGTTGCTGTCGCGGAGTTTCTTGGCTTGGTGTTGCTGCGAGCCAGCCAGTTGTCCTCGCTCGTGCTAAAGCGGGTCAAGAGTTATGTAAGGGCTGCCATGGTCTTTGGCTTTTCTTGGCCGAGGTGTCGGGCGAGCCACTCGTTGCGGATGTTATGCTTAAAGGCTGCTAGGGCTTCAGCATCCGGACAGTCGATGATTTGGTTCTTTTTAGTTAGGAACCGAGTCCAGAATTTCCTGGCTGACTCTCCGGGCTGTTGGGTTATGTGACTTAAGTCATCAGCATCCGGTGGTCGCATGTAAGTGCCCTGGAAGTTGTTGAGGAATGCATCCCCCAGGTTTTCCCAGCTGCCAATGGAGTTTGCCGGCAGGCTATTCAGCCAATGTCGGGCCGGTCCTTTGAGCTTAAGGGGAAGATATTTGATGGCATGTAGATCATCTCCACGGGCCATGTGAATGTGGAGAAGGAAATCTTCAATCCATACCGCGGGGTCTGTTGTGCCATCATACGATTTGATGTTTATGGGTTTAAACCCTTCTAGGAATTCATGATCCATTACTTCATTAGTGAAGCAGAGGGGTGTGCGGCGCCTCTATGTCGGGCTATGTCACAACGCAGTTCGAATAAGTCAGGTTTGTTGTGTTCGGCCCGGCCGGACTTGTTGTTAGTATATCCGGCATGACGGTCATCATCACATGTTGTGGCACGTCCCCACGATCCGTAAATTGATCTTGTCTGTCCTACTTTGTTTTCCAGTATGTCTTGCAGGTCCTACGTATTGCCCTGGGTCATAGTGTATGGACGTCGGGGTGCGGGCTAGTATTCAGTTTGATACGCCGATTTGTCTCGGCCACGAGGTGGCCGGTCAGCCTCGTCCTGTGTTGGTAGTGTAGGCTCTAGGGCCTCCTCCTCAAGTTGAGGCAGAAACTTTTGCTTTGGGTAGCCTTTGGTTGGGCGCTCGAGTCCGTATTCCTCGGCTGCCAGGACTTCAGTCCATCTGTCTGTGAGCAGATCTTGATCAGCTTTTAGCTGCTGCTGCTTTTTCTTTAGGCCTCTTGTAGTGGCTATAAGCCGGCGCTTGAAACGCTCCTGCTCGACGGGATCCTCAGGCATGGCAAATTCATCATCGCCGAGGCTCACCTCGTCTTCGAAGAGAGGCATATAGTTGTCATCCTCCAAGTCTCCGTCTGTCGCCTGTTCATCTGGGCTAGCTTGACCATCCTCTTGTTCGGCCTGCTCGAAGTTAGGCTGGTCGGGGTTGTATTCGTCTTCGGCACCATCCAGATTGATGTTGTCTCCTGTGCCGGTATTATTGTGGAGGGGCTTAGAGCGGTGTCGATGACGCCCATGCTTTGATTGCTTCCCTAAGGGGTTATCCTCTGTTGCCTCATCGCCATTGTTTTCTTTGGGGGTGTCCACCATATATATATCATATGAAGAGGTGGCTGTCCAGCGCCCTGTGGGCGGTGGTTCCTGTTCTTCTCCTGCATCGTCGTCCATACTGTTGATTTCTTCGGAGTCGAAGTCGAGCACGTCGGTTAAATTATTGACAGTGGCTATTAAGTGGGTGGTGGGTGGGTAACGAATTTCTTCGTCATCCGCTTCCCACTCGAGCCAGATATAGTTCGGCCAAGAGTCTCCAGACAAAGAGAGAGACCTTAATGAATTTAGCATGTCTCCGAGGGGTGAGTGTTGAAAGATGTCCGTGGCGGTGAATTCCATGATCGGTGCCCAATCAGATTCGATGGGCACAGATACACGCAGTTCGGACCCTGAAGCCGGAGACGAGTCCGGGGGTCCGGTGACACAGATTTCCTTGGAGGCGGAGTCTGTGTTCGGCTTCAAAGCTGATGAGTGTGTGGCCTCCGCGGCAGGATCCATCCACCCGTCCTCAGATTGCGCGATCTGCTCCAGATTAAATTCCAGAGCTGCAGCAGGTGCGATATCCTGAACACGGTCCGACGGCAGATCTAAGTCATGCTCATCATGGCCGTTCGGTGCTCCTGACGCAGGCCCGAATCCGTCGAAGATCAAGTCTCCGTGGATGTCGGCCGTGTAGTTAAGATTTCCGAACATGACCTGATGGCCAGGGCGTAGTTGTCGATCTGCTCCAGATGGACAAGCGAGTTGGCCCGCAGTGCGAAGCCACCGAACACGAAGATTTGTCCGGGGAGAAAAGTCTCACCCTGGACCGTATTATCATTGACGATTGAAGGATCCATCAAACCTTGCAGCAACGACACAGAGGAACTCTCAATGAAAGCACCAATGTCGGTGTCAAAACCGGCAGATCTCGGGTAGGGGGTCCCGAACTGTGCGTCTAAGGCTAATGGTAACACGAGGCTGGGGACACGATGTTTACCCAGGTTTGAGCCCTCTCGATGGAGGTAATACCCTACTTCCTGCTTGATTGATCTTGATGATATGAGTATTACAAGAGTTGATCTACCACGACATCGTAGAGGCTAAACCCTAGGAGCTAGCCTATGATTATGATTGTTCTTGTCCTACGTACTAAACCCTCCGGTTTATATAGACATGGGAGAGGGCTAGGGTTACACAGAGTCGGTTACAGAGAAGGAGATCTAACATACGAATCACCAAGCTTGCCTTCCATGCAAAGGAGAGTCCCATCCGGACACGGGACGAAGTCTTCAATCTTGTATCTTCATAGTCCAACAGTCCGGCCAAAGTATATAGTCCGGCTGTCCGGATACCCCCTAATCCAGGACTCCCTCAGCGGATTCAAGCAGAAACTTTCCGCTTGAGCTTGCATCAGAATGCGTCAAACATCGTTCTTCGCAGGAGGTACCGAAGTCATCTGCCTCTGGAGTTTAACACAAGGAATCTTTTCAATATGCCTGGGGCTGGACCAAGTAACCCGCTCGGCGTGACCTGGCCCCCTGATGCGCCTAAGACCGGAGCAGGGGCTCAGCCACACGCAGCAGACCCGCCCCGTGACTTAAACCACCTCAGCGAGTCTCAACACCTCCGAGTCACTTCTCTAACCCATTGGACAACATGATTGCTGCAGCCTCATGGCTGGCGGCTCTTGATACGTCTCCAACGTATCTATAACTTTTTACTATTCCATGCTATTATATTATCTGTTTTGAATGATTATGGGCTTTATTAAACACTTTTATATCATTTTTGGGACTAACCTACTAACCGGAGGCCCAGCCCATATTGTTGTTTTATTGGCCGTTTCTGTATTTCAAAGAAAAGGAATATCAAAAGGAGTCCAAACGGAATGAAACCTTCGGCAACGTGATTTTTTGGAAGAATATCATCCTGGAGACGTGGAGTTCAAGTCAGAAGATACTCGAGGACTCCACGAGATAGGAGGGCTCCCCCCTATAGGGCATGCCCCCTGTCGCGTGGGCCCCTCGAGCACCCCCCGACCGACTTCTTTCACCTATATAGTCCCACGTACCCAAAAAACATCCACGGAGAAGATAGATTGGGAGTTCCACCGCCGCAAGCCTCTGTAGCCACCAAAAACCTCTTGGGAGCCCTTCCCGGCACCCTGCCAGAGGGGGGATCCTTCACCGGTGGCCATCTTCATCATCCCGGAGCTCTCCATGACGAGGAGGGAGTAGTTCACCCTCGGGGCTGAGGGTATGTACCAGTAGCTATGTGTTTGATCTCTCTCTCTCTCTCTCTCTCTCTCTCTCTATCGTGTTCTCTCTCGTGTTCCCTCTATGGCACGACCTTGATGTATCCCGAGCTTTTCTATTATAGTTGGATCTTATGATGTTTCTCCCCCTCTCCTCTCTTATGATGAATTGAGTTTCCCCGTTGAAGTTATCTTATCGGATTGAGTCTTTTATGAGAACACTTGATGTATGTGTTGCCGTGCTTATCTGTGGTGACAATGGGATATCATATGCCTCTTGATGTATGTTTTGGTGACCAACTTGCGGGTTCCGCCCATGAACCTATGCATAGGGGTTGGCACACGTTCTTGACTCTCTGGTAGAAACTTTGGGGCACTCTTTGAAGTACTTTGTGTTGGTTGGATGAATCTGAGATTGTGAGATGCATATCGTATAATCATGCCCACAGAAACTTGAGGTGACAATGGAGTATCTAGGTGACATTAGGGTTTTGGTTGATTTGTGTCTTAAGGTGTTATTCTAGTATGAACTCTTTAATAGATTGATCCAAAAGAATAACTTTGAGGTGGTTCCGTACCCTACCATAATCTCTTCGTTTATTCTCCGCTATTAGTGGCTTTGGAGTGGCTCTTTGTTGCATGTTGAGGGCTTGTCATATGATCTATCTATGTTATTATTGTTGAGAGAACTTGCACTAGTGAAAGTATGAACCCTAGGCCTTGTTTCCTATCATTGCAATACCGTTTACGCTCTCTTTTAACATTAATTACCTTGCTGTTTTTATAATTTCAGATTACAAAAACCTTTATCTACTATCTATTTTGCACTTGTATCACCGTCTCCTCGCCGAACTAGTGCACCTATACAATTTACCATTGTATTGGGTGTGTTGGGGACACAAGAGACTCTTTGTTATTTGGTTGCAGGGTTGCTTGACAGAGACCATCTTCATCCTACGCCTCCTACAGATTGATAAACCTTAGTCCATCCACTTGAGGGAAATTTGCTACTGTCCTACAAACATGTGCACTTGCAGGCCCAACAACGTCTACAAGAAGAAGGTTGTGTAGTAGACATCAAGCTCTTTTCTTGCGCCGTTGCCGGGGAGGTGAGTGCTTGAAGGTATATCTTTAGATCTTGCAATCGAATCTTTTTGTTTCTTGTTTATCACTAGTTTAGTTTATAAAAGAAAACTACCAAAAAATGGAGTTTGCTCTAGTGCTTCACTTATATCTTTTAGAGCACGGCGGTGGTTATACTTTGAAGAAATTGCTAGACTCTCATGCTTCACTTATATTACTTTGAGAGTCTTAAACAGCATGGTAATTTGAACGAAAACTTTCATAGGAAGTGAATTGGATGCTATGATCGATTTGATGCTTAATAATTGTTTTGAGATATGGAGGTAGTGATATTAAAGTCATGCTAGTTGGGGTGATTATGAATTTAAAGAATGCTTGTGTTGAAGTTTGTGATTCCCGTAGCATGCACGTATGGTGAACCGCTTTGTGATGAAGTTGGAGCACAATTTTACTTATTGATTTTCTTCCTTATGAGTGGCGGTCGGGGACGAGCGATGGTCTTTTCCTACCAATCTATCCCCCTAGGAGCATGCGCGTAGTGCTTTGGTTTTTGATGACTTCTAAATTTTTGCAATAAGTATATGAGTTCTTTTGACTAATGTTGAGTCCGTGGATTATACGCACCTCACCCTTCCACCATTGCTAGCCTCTCTTGTGCCGCACAACTCTCGCCGGTACCATACACCCACCATATACCTTCCTCAAAACAGCCACCATACCTACCTATTATGGCATTTCCATAGCCATTCCGAGATATATTGCCATGCAACTTTCCACCGTTCTGTTCATATGACACACATTACTTTTGTCATATTGCTTTTTGCATGATCATGTAGTTGACATTGTATTTGTGGCAAGGCCACCTACATAATTTTCATACATGTCACTCTTGATTCATTGCATATCCCGGTACACCGCCGGAGGCATTCATACAGAGTCATATCTTGTTCTAGCTTTGAGTTGTAAATCCATAAAAGTGTGATGATCTTCATTATTAGAGCATTGTCCTAGTGAGTAAAGGACGATGAAGACTATGATTCCCCCACAAGTCGGGATGAGACTTCGGACTTTACAAAAAGAAAAAAAAGAAGAAGAAAAAAAGAGAAAGGCCAAAAAATGGAAGGCCAAAGAAAAAAAGAGAACAAAAGAGAGAAAAAAAAGAAAAAAAGTAAATGAGAGAAAAAGATAGAAGGGACAATTGCTACTATCTCTTTTTCCACACTTGTGCTTCAAAAATAGCACCATGATCTTCATGATAGAGAGTCTCATAGGTTGTCACTTTCATATACTAGTGGGAATTTTTGATTATAGAACTTGGCTTGGATATTCCAATGATGGACTTCCTCAAAATGCCCTAGGTCTTGGTGAGCAAGCAAGTTGGATGCACACCCACCTAGTTTTCTTTTGTTGAGCTTTCATATATTTATAGCTCTAGTGCAATCGTTGCATGGCAATCCCTACTCATTCACATTGATATCTATTAATGGGCATCTCCATAGTCCGTTGATACGCCTAGTTGATGTGAGACTATCTTCTCCTTTTTGTCTTCCTCACAACCACCATTCTATTCCACATATAGTGCTATGCCCATGGCTCACGCTCATGTATTGCGTGAAAGTTGAAAGAGTTTGAGATTATTAAAGTATGAAACAATTGCTTGGCTCGTCATCGGGGTTGTGCATGATTAAATACTTTGTGTGATGAAGATAGAGCAATAGCCAGACTATATGATTTTGTAGGGATAACTTTCTTTGGCCATGTAATTTTGAGAAGACATGATTACTTCGATTAGTATGCTTGAAGTGTTACTATTTCTTTTATCAATATGAACTTTTATTTTGAATCATTTGCATCTGAACATTCATGCCACAATAAAGAGAAATTACTTTGAGAATCATGCTAGGTAGCATTCCACATCAAAAAAATTGTTTTTAACATTTACGTACTCAAGGACGAGCAGGAATTAAGCTTGGGGATGCTTGATACGTCTCCAATGTATCTATAATTTTTGATTGTTCCATGCTATTATATTATCTGTTTTGAATAATTATGGGCTTTATTATACACTTTTATATCATTTTTGGGACTAACCTACTAACCGGAGGCCCAGCCCATATTGCTGTTTTATTGCCTGTTTCAGTATTTCGAAGAAAAGGAATATCAAACGGAGTCCAAACGGAATGAAACCTTCGGCAACGTGATTTTTTGGAAGAATATCATCCAGGAGACGTGGAGTTCAAGTCAGAAGATACTCGAGGACGCCACGAGATAGAAGGGCACCCCCTGTAGGGCACGCCCCCCCCGTCTCGTGGGCCCCTCGAGCACCCCCTGACCGACTTCTTTCGCCTATATAGTCCCACCTACCCTAAATTCATCCACGGAGAAGATAGATCGGGAGTTCCACCGCCGCAAGCCTCTGTAGCCACCAAAAACCTCTCGGGAGCCCTTCCCGGCACCCTGCCAGAGGGGGGATCCTTCACCGATGGCCATCTTCATCATCCCAGACCTCTCCATGACGAGGAGGGAGTAGTTCACCCTCGGGGCTGAGGGTATGTACCAGTAGCTATGTGTTTGATCTCTCTCTCTCTCGTGTTCTCTCTCGTGTTCCCTCTATGGCACGATCTTGATGTATCCCGAGCTTTGCTATTATACTTGGATCTTATGATGTTTCTCCCCCTCTCCTCTCTTGTGATGAATTGAGTTTCCCCTTTGAAGTTATCTTATCGGATTGAGTCTTTTATGAGAACACTTGATGTATGTCTTGCCGTGCTTATCTGTGGTGACAATGGGATATCATGTGCCTCTTTATGTATGTTTTGGTGACCAACTTGCGGGTTCCGCCCATGAACCTATGCATAGGGGTTGGCACACGTTCTTGACTCTCCGGTAGAAACTTTGGGGCACTCTTTGAAGTATTTTGTGTTGGTTGGATGAATCTAAGATTGTGTGATGCATATCGTATAATCATGCCCACAGAGACTTGAGGTGACAATGGAGTATCTAGGTTACATTAGGGTTTTGGTTGATTTGTGTCTTAAGGTGTTATTCTAGTACGAACTCTTTAATAGATTGATCCAAAAGAATAACTTTGAGGTGGTTCCGTACCCTACCATAATATCTTCGTTTATTCTCCGCTATTAGTGGCTTTGGAGTGGCTCTTTGTTGCATGTTGAGGGCTTGTCATATGATCTATCTATGTTATTATTGTTGAGAGAACTTGCACTAGTGAAAGTATGAACCCTAGGCCTTGTTTCCTATCATTGCAATACCGTTTATGCTCTCTTTTAACATTAATTACCTTGCTGTTTTTATTATTTCAGATTACAAAAACCTTTATCTACTATCTATTTTGCACTTGTATCATCGTGTCTTCGCCGAACTAGTGCACCTATACAATTTACCATTGTATTGGGTGTGTTGGGGACACAAGAGACTCTTTGTTATTTGGTTGCAGGGTTGCTTGAGAGAGACCATCTTCATCCTACGCCTCCTACGGATTGATAAACCTTAGTTCAACCACTTGAGGGAAATTTGCTACTGTCCTACAAACCTGTGCACTTGCAGGCCCAACAACGTCTACAAGAAGAAGGTTGTGTAGTAGACATCAAGCTGTTTTCTTGCGCCGTTGTCGGGGAGGTGAGTGCTTGAAGGTATATCTTTATATCTTGCAATCGAATCTTTTTGTTTCTTGTTTTATCACTAGTTTAGTTTATAAAAGAAAACTACCAAAGAATGGAGTTAAGTTTATCTCATACGCTTTGTCTTTTTAATATCTTTCGTGAGTTTGATGGAAAGGAAAATTGTGCTCAAGTGCTAGAAGAAGAATGCTTTAAAATGCTTGGTACTAAATCTTTGAATGATGAGCATGATTGCAATGTTGTTAGTATAAACTCCTTGAATATCCATAGTACTAATGATGATTGCTCTAGTCATGATGAAAATATATCTTATGAGCATGTCAACTTTTGTGGAGTGCATGTTTGCATGAACACACCAAATGGAGAAGATACATATTGCAAAAGGCATAAGCATTTAGAAACTAAGAGGTTGCAAGAAAGGCTAGATAAGAGTGCGGAGAATTTAAGATATCTTTCCCGTTGTGAATTTTGCAATAAACAAGATCATTTACATCTCCAATGCAAATTGTTTCATGATCGGATCGTGTCCAAAAATTGTGATAATTTGATATCCCCTTCTCATTACAATGAACTTAGATTGCTTTTGGGTTGTGAAGAGTTGAAATGTTTAACCAAGCCTATTCCAGAATTTAATCTTAGGCATTTCCTTGTTATTGATCTAGAAAAGATTTATATGTTTTTTCCGGAGAATTGCATTGAAAATCCTTATATTGCCAATTACATAAAGAAAAGAAAGCAAATAGAATATGATGAGAATACTAATTAAAGGGAAGAGACCTCCCAATATCGTCCTATTATTTCTCATGATGAATCAGGTAACGAGAAGGAGCTTTCTATTCAACCAATCTCATCAATAAGGAGCTTAATAAAGAAGGTTGAACCCACACATAATGAGAAGAAGAAAAGGAAGATAAGGGGTAGCAAAGGTAAAAAGGTATCCCTCCCAAATTATGTTGCTCTTAGTACTCATTGTGATGATGATATTTGCTATACTATTGATGCCATCCATATTTTTAATGATGAGAGTGATTATGCTTATGATATGAAAGGTCCCAAGCTTGGGGAAGCTATGTTTGATGACTATGAAATATTTGAGAATATATTTGATGAAATTGATGTTTGTCCCAAGCTTGGGGATGCTATGTTTAATGAAGATGTTATTTTTAGCGTCCCAAGTTTTGATATGCAAAGTTGTTATGATGATAGCATGCCTCCTACCTATGATGATTATATTGATGAAAGTGGGTTTGGAAGAGTGTCAACTTTAGGAAGTAATGATCCCACTATTTTGGAGGATGTTGAATCTTATTGTGATGAGTATGAAAGTGGATTTGGAAGAGTGTCAACTTTATTTAGTGATTCCACTATCTTGGGAGAGGTTTCAATCGATTATGATGAGAACGAAGTTGCTACTTATGATGATTATTGTGACAAAACTTATGCTATAAAAAGTAGTGATGATTATATTTACAAATATTGTCATGATTATAACTACCCTTTCTCTTAACATTACTCTTTTATTGTGGAAACAATTTTTAGTGTTCAAGTCTCTTATGATACTCCTACTATTCCGAATGAGAAGAATTTTGCTTATGTGGAGAGTAGTAAAGTTTCTATGCTTGTAGATCATGAAAAGAATGCTTTAGGTGCTGGTTATATTGTTGAATTCATTCATGATGCTACTGAAAATTATTATGAGGGAGGAATATATGCTTGTAGGAGTTGCAATAATGTCAAGTTTCCTCTATATGTGTTGAAAATTTTGAAGCTATGCTTGTTTTACCTTCCTATGCTAGTTGATTATTGTTCCCATAAGTTGTTTGCTCACAAAATCCCTATGCATAGTAATTGGGTTATGCTTAAATGTTCTAGTCACATTCTACATGATGCTCCCGTTATGTTTCAATTCTTATCTTTTTATGTGAGCATCATTGTCATCATCATGCCTAGCTAAAAAGGCATTAAAGAAAAGCGCTTGTTGGGAGACAAACCAATATTTATCCTTACTGTTTTTGTGTGTACACATGATTATGCTACTTTAGTAATCATGTTTTATAGCTCTTGTTTCAATAAAGTGCCAAGTAGAACCTTTGGGAAGACTTGGGTGAAGTTTATATGATCTTGATGTAAAAAAACAGAAACTTTTGCGCTCACGAGAATGGCTGACATTTTTTTACTTGAGAGTACTTTTAGGTTGATTATTTTTGAAGATGATTAATAGACAAATTACTCAGGTCCAGGAATTTATTTCATATTTTTTGGGGTTCCAGAGGTATACGTTTGATACAGATTACTACAGATTGTTCTGTTTTTGACAGATTCTGTTTTCATTGTGTTGTTTGCTTATTTTGATGTATCTATGGCTAGTATTAAGTGGTATAAACCATAGATAAGGTGGAATACAGTAGTTTTTACACCAATATTAATTTAGAATGAGTTCTTTACAGTACCTAAGTGGTGGTTTTACTTTCTTATACTAACGGAGCTTACGAGTTTTGTGTTGAGTTTTGTGTGGTTGAAGTTTTCAAGTTTTGGGTAAAGATTCGATGGACTATGGAATAAGGAGTAGCAAGAGCCTAAGCTTGGGGATTCCCAAGGCACCCCAAGGTAATATCCAAGGACAACCAAGAGCCTAAGCTCGTCTTCGTTCATCGGTAACTTTACTTGGAGCTATATTTTTATTCACCACATGATATGTGTTTTGCTTGGAGCGTCATTTTCTTTTGTTAGTGTTTGCTTGCTGTTAGTTAGAATAATTTTTTGTACCTTTAGTTTCAATAAAAAAGTCAAGGATAGCCTTTGCCATGCTTATTTTGCTAGTATACATGTTGCTGTTTGAAAATAGAAAGCTTACCGCTGTTGCAAAAATTCCCTAGAAAATTCAAAGAATGGTATAACATTGAATCTTTTTGCATATTAAGCTCTGATAAATTTATTACAGTGGGAATTTTAGTGCATAATTGTTGGAGTCAGTGAAGTATTGATACTCTTGCATTCTTTACAGACTGTACTGTTTTGATAGATTGCTGTTACGTTTGCATTGTTTGCGTATGTTTGCTTGTTTAATGATTCTATTTGAGGATAGGAGTATTAAATATGCAGAGGCATTTAGTATGCAATGTTGAATAATAATTTTAGTGATTTTTTACAGTAGAGGATGATATGGTTTTGCATTGGTTTATACTAACCTATCTCACGAGTTCTTGTTGAGTTTGTTGTGAATGATGCTTTTGATAAAAAGAGAAACCATGATATGAGAGGAATTAAGGAAACATAAAAGGTCAATCTTGGGGATTCCCAAGGCACCCCAAGATAATATTTCAAGAAGTCTCAAGCATCTAAGCTTGGGGATGCCCCGGTAGGCATCCCACCTTTCCTCTTCAACAACTATCGGTTAGTACCGGTTGAGCCTAAGTTTTTGCTTCTTCACATGAGTTGTGCTATCCTTGCAATGCCGTGGGATAATCAAATAAACATATATAATTTCAGATTTATGACATTCAACTCATTCAACAATTTACTCATAGGATATAAGTGAAGCACACGAGTAAATGAAAAACTACTCCAAAAAGATATAAGTGAAGATCAATGAGTAGCAAAGTAATTATGTAGCTATATGAAGGCTCTCTCTCATTAAATAATTTCAGATCTTGGTATCTTATTCAAACAGCAAGCAAAACAAAATAAAATGACATTTCAAGGATAGCACAACTCATGTGAAGAAGCAAAAACTTAGGCTCAACCGATACTAACCGATAGTTGTTGAAGAAGAAAGGTGAGATGCCTACCGGGGCATCCCCAAGCTTAGATGCTTGAGAATTCTTGAAATATTATCTTGGGGTGTCTTGGGCATCCCCAAGCTTGAGCTTTTGTGTCTCCTTAATTCCTCTCATATCATGGTTTCTCTTTTTATCAAAAGCTTCATCCACAACAAACTCAACAAGAACTCGTGAGATAGGTTACTATAAACCAATGCAAAACCTTATCATTTTATACTGTAACAAATCACTTCAATTATTATTCAACATTGCATACTAAATGCCTCTGCATATTTAATACTCCTATCCTCAAATAGAATCATTAAACAAGCGAACATATGCAAACAATGCAAACATAACAGCAATCTGCCAAAACAGTACAGTCTGTAAAGAATGCAAGAGTATCAATACTTCCCTAACTCCAAAAATTATAAGAGAAAATTCCCACTTTAATAAATTTATCATATCTCAATATGCAAAAAGATTCAACATTATACCATTCTTTGACTTTTCTAGGGAATTTTTGCAACAGCGGTAAACTTTCTGTTTTCAAACAGCAACATGTATACTAGCAAAATAAGCATGGCAAAGGCTATCCTTGACATTTTTATTGAAAATAAAGATGCAAAACATTATTCTAACTAACAGCAAGAAAATACTAACAAAATAAAATGACGCTCCAAGAAAAACACATATCATGTGGCGAATAAAAATATAGCTCCAAGTAAAGTTACCGATGAACGAAGACGAAAGAGGGGATGCCTTCCGGGGCATCCCCAAGATTAGGCTCTTGGTTATCCTTGAATATTAACTTGGGGTGCCTTGGGCATCCCCAATCTTAGGCTCTTTCCACTCCTTATTCCCTAGTCCATTGAATCTTTACTCAAAACTTGAAAACTTCAACCACACAAAACTAAAAAAAAAACTCGTAAGCTCCGTTAGTATAAGAAAATAAAACCACCACTTAGGTACTGTAATGAACTCATTATTTATTCATATTGGTGTAATATCTACTGTATTCTAACTTCTCTATGGTTCATACCACTTAATACTACCCATAGATTGATCAAAATAAGCAAACCACACATAGAAAACAGAATCTGTCAAAAACAGAACAGTCTGTAGTAATCTGTATCAAACGTATACTTCTGGAACCCCAAAAATTATGAAATAAATGGCTGGACCTGAGAAATTTGTCTATTAATCATCTGCAAAAAGAATAAACCTAAAAGTACTCTCCAGTAAAAAAGGGCAGCTAATCTCGTGAGCACTAAAGTTTCTGTTTTTTACAGCAAGATCACATAAACTTCACTCAAGTCTTCCCAAAGGTTCTACTTGGCACTTTATTGAAACAAAAGCTATAAAACATGATTAATACAGTAGCATAATCATGTGGACACACAAAAACAGTAAGGGTAAATATTGGGTTGTCTCCCAACAAGCGCTTTTCTTTAATGCCTTTCTAGCTAGGCATGATGATGACAATGATGCTCACATAAAAGATAAGAATTGAAACATAAAGGGAGCATCATGAAGCATACGACTAGCACATTTAAGCCTAACCCACTTCCTATGTAACATCCCAAATTTTCAATTTGGAATGTTATACAAATAGATCATCTTGCATATCATATTTATTGCATTTTTCTCTCGATCCTAGAAATCCCACGCAACTCAAGGACCCACGGAGAGAGTTGGGGATCTCATTATTTTCATATTTGAGTTTTTCTCAAATTTTGAAAATAGGATCATCTGATTTTATTTATTTTATCTTCAATTATTTCAATTAAAAATATATGAGAGAGGGAATAAAATGACTTTCCCAAAACAAAGAAATAATGAGGATTTAATAAAAAAATCAAATAAGTTTTATTTTGGTGTTTTTGCTATTTTATTTGAATTTAGGAAAAATTGCACGATTTTCAAAAATGCATTTTAGGGACAAATGAATGTTCATCTTCTTCTAAATATTTTATTTGGGCGATGAAAATTTATTTTGGTATTTTTAGATTTTTGGTTATTTTTCTAGAATTTATTTTCTGTCGACAAAAATTAAAAAAAAAACTCCCCGCGCCCGACTGGGCCGAAGCCCAGCCGAGCCAGGACGGCCCAACCCAGCGCCGCCGCCTCCCCTCGCGCACGCCCCCGTGCGCGGCACGGACACCGGGGAGAGTCCGAGCCGGACTCCTCCCCGGGCGCCCCCTCGCCCAAGCGAGCCGCCCCCTCCCCCCCCCTATTTAAGCCGCCGCCGCCCGCCCCCTTGGAGCCAAGCCGCCGCCACTGAACCCCGCCGCCGCAGCCGCCGAACCCCGCCGCCTGACGCTGCCGCTTGCCACCGTGCCGGAGTCGCCGCCCGTCGCCGAGCCCCGCCGTCGAGTCGCCGCCGCCCCTCACCACCCCGCCGGAGTGCCTCGCCGAGGTACTGCCCGAGCCGCCGTCGCCGGACCGGTTTTTTTAAGAAAACCACTTCGGCTTTTTTTTCAGAAACCCTAGATTTTTTTTAGATCGGTTTTCTTTCGGTTTATTTAGTTAGTGAGCGTTCGCTCGTTCGTTCATTTTAATGAACGTGTTCATCGTTTAGATTCAGATAACGAACGTTCGTTCGTTAATCTGTTCGTCATTTTCTTTTCTCGGATTTATTCCGCGATTTCTTTGATCGCGATTTCTGATCCGATTTTCGTTTTAGTTTATCTTTTCGCTCGTTTATCAGAATCAGGCGATTCAAACGCCTAGAGTTTCGTCTCGAAACCCTCTTCATGTTTAATCTACTTAAACAAGTTTTTGCTTCTGTAAAATTTGACTTAGGTCTGGATTAGTAAATGAAGCTTATTTCTTTCGCAGTTTGAGTTTTTCTTCTTTGTTTGATTTGATTCTTTTTGCAAACCGGAGTTCTTAAGTTGAACTTTCTGGTTAGAGCTTTTATTTGTGTTTTTCCTGTGCATTAGATGAGTACTTATTGTATGCTTGTTGTTTGTTTGCTTGCGATAGAGTACCCGGATTGCGCCGCTTGTTACTTCGAATCCCTAGGTTTCACGGATCATCAGCAAGGCAAGTAACACTTTGATCATACTTCTTTTCATACCCAGTTTTTATGCATTAGATCAATCCTCAAACATTGCATGAGTAGGATCTAATTAATATGTGGGTTTGGGGAAGTAGATGAGGTAGTACCTATTACCTGTTTTATTATCAAACCCTTGGGAGTTACTTCTATGTTTGCTTATTATGCCATGCTATGCTAGTAGACGTGGATTGGGTGAGTGAATATCCATGACAGATGTGAGATTGTTAATTAATGGTTTATTTAAGGTGGCAACATTAATACACATCTGGGTGGATTGAGGTACCTGGTTATTCCAGGATTGCTTGTCTAGGCACCTGGGTAGACCAGGATTGCCTGTTTTTTTTGGACCGCCACCCAGGCTCAAAGGGATCATAAGATTATTCATGCTAGAAACTTCCGTGTGCAGCCACATGCTATTATGGGCTCTAGCATAGTTGATTAAGTCGTGCGAACTCTTACAGTGGTAGACTAGCAGATGTAGGGGATGTAGGTGGTACAGTCTACCCAATCGTAAGGTGCTAGCGCTTCTGAAAGACTATGTCTTGGTCATCCATTTCTCAAACACCATGCAGTGCGAAAATCAAACGGAGGAGATCAAGTCTTGTAGGGAAAAGTGCACAAACCTCTGCAGAGTGTACAAACTAATCATGATTAGCCATGTCCTCGGTTATGGACATTTTGAGTATCTAGTACTTGGATTATCCTGTGAATCTCATCATGTTACTTTAATTAATATTGTTGGGTTTTAATGATGATATTTAATTGGGATTGAGAATGCAGTCAACCATTCTCAATGTTTAACAACTACCATGATAGTTAAATAAATTTATTCCTTTGCAGTAGGGAAAAACTGGCTTTATGCAAAAACTGTAACCATAGAGCTTTCCACCAGCCATATATGCATGTAGAATAGCTTTATTCTTCATTACTCTCTATGTGTTATTTTACCATCATATTCCATGTGCTGACCCGTTTTCGGGCTGCAACGTTAATGTTGCAGACTTTTCAGACGACGAGTAAGATTGCCTTAGGATCGTGGTCTTATACTCAGTGATGTCGTTGGAGTTGATGGACTCGCTTATCTTCCAAGACTTCCGCTGTTATCGTTATTAGATGGCCTTAAGCCATTTTTATTGTTATAAGCTCTCTTTGGAGATATTCGATGTAATTAGTGTGTGATTGCTACTCTGTTATAAATCCTCCAAGTATTGTGCGTGTCAGCCTTACTGATTCCAGGGATGACACTGATGCACAGAGATCGGACCGTCTGAGGTCTGGTCGCTACATCCTATGCATAGGGATTTTGTGAGCAAACAACTTATGGGAACAATAATCAACTAGCATAGGAAGGAAAAACAAGCATAACTTCAAAATTTTAAGCACATAGAGAGGAAACTTGACATTATTGCAATTCCTACAAGCATTTGTTCCTCCCTCATAATAATTTTCAGTAGCATCATGAATGAATTCAACAATATAACCAGCACCTAAAGCATTCTTTTCATGATATACAACCATAGAAAATATACTACTCTCCACATAGGCAAAATTCTTCTCATTCGGAATAGTGGGAGTATCATAAGAGACTTGAACACTAAAAATTGTTTCCACATTAAAAGAGTAATTTTCAGAAAAAGGGTATCATAATCATGACAAGAGTTGTCAATATATTCATTACTACTTTTTATAGCATAAGTTTCATCACAATAATCATCATAAGTAGCAACTTTGTTCTCATCATAATCGATTGAAACCTCTCCCGAGATAGTGGAATCACTAAATAAAGTTGACACTCTTCCAAATCCACTTTCATAAATATTATAAGATTCAACATTCTCCAAAATAGTGGGATCACTACTTCCTAAAGTTGACACTCTTCTGAACCCACTTTCATCAATATAATCATCATAGGTAGGAGGCATGCTATCATCGTAACAACTTTGCATAACAAAACTTGGGATGCTAAAAATATCATCTTCACTAAACGTAGCATCCCCAAGTTTGGGACAAACATTAATTTCAGCAAATATATTCTCAAATATTTCATACTCATCAAACATAGCTTCCCCAAGCTTGGGCCCTTTCATATCATAAGCTTAATCACTCTCATCGTCAAAAATATGGATAGCACCAATAGTAAAGCAATTATCATCATCACAATGAGTAGTAGGAGCGACATCATTTGGGAGGGATACCTTTGTTGCTCCTTCTTTTCTTTTTCTTCTTCACATTATGTGTAGGTTCAACCTGCCTCTTTGAGCTCCTTATTGATGAGATTGGTTGAATAGAAAGCTCCTCCTCGTTACCTGATTCATCATGAGAAATAATAGGAGGATATTGGGAAGTCTCTTCCCTTTCATTAGTATTCTCATCATCTTCTATTTGCTTTCTTTTCTTTATGTAATTGGCAATATAAGGATTTTCAATGCAATTCACCGCACAAAACATATAAATCTTTTCTAGATCAATATCAAGGAAATGCCTAAGATTAAATTCTGGAATAGGCTTAGTTAAACTTTCAACTCTTCACAACCCAAAAGCAATCTAAGTTCATTCTAATGAGAAAGGGAGATCAAATCATCACAATTTTTGGACACGATCCGATCATGAAACAATTTGCATTGGAGATGTAAATGATCTTATTTATTGAAAAATTTACAACGGGAAAGATATCTTAAATTCTCCGCACTCTTATCTAGCCTTTCTTGCAACCTCATAGTTTCTAAATACTTATGATTCTTGAAATATGTATCTTCTCTATAAGGTGTGTTCATGCAAACATGCACTCCACAAAAGTTGACATGCTCATAAGATATATTCCCATCATGACTAGAGCAATCATCATTAGTACTATGGATATCCAAGGAGTTCATACTAACAACATTGCAATCATGCTCATCATTCAAAATTTAGTATCAATCATTCTAATGAATTCTTCCTCTAGCACTTGAGCACAATTTTCCTTTCCATCATACTCACGAAAGATATTAAAAAGACGAAGAGTACGAGACAAACTTAACTCCATTTTTTTGTAGTTTTCTTTAATAAACTAAACTAGTGATAAAACATGCAACAAAAAGATTCGATTGCAAGATCTAAAGATATACCTTCAAGCACTCACCTCCTCGGCAACGGCGCCAGAAAAGAGCTTGATGTCTACTACACAACCTTCTTCTTGTAGATGTTGTTGGGCCTCCAAGTGCACAGGTTTGTAGGACAGTAGCAAATTTTCCTCAAGTGGATGACCTAAGGTTTATCAATCCGTAGGAGGCGTAGGATGAAAATGGTCTCTCTCAAGCAACCCTGCAACCAAATAACAAAGAGTCTCTTGTGTCCCCAACACACCCAATACAATGGTAATTTGTATAGGTGCACTAGTTCGGCGAAGAGATGGTGATACAAGTGCAATACGGATAGTAGATAAAGGTTTTTGTAATCTGAAATAATAAAAACAGCAAGGTAAAGAGTGATAAAAGTGAGCGTAAACGGTATTGCAATGCTAGGAAACAAGGCCTAGGGTTCATACTTTCACTAGTGCAAGTTCTCTCAACAATAATAACATAGACAGATCATATAACAAGCCTTCAACATGCAACAAAGAGTCACTCCAAAGACACTAATAGCGGAGAACAAACGAAGAGATTATGGTAGGGTACGAAACGACCTCAAAGTTATTCTTTCAGATCAATCTACTCAAGAGTTCGTACTAGAATAACACAATAAGACACAAATCAACCAAAACCCTAATGTCACCTAGATACTCCATTGTCACCTCAAGTATCCGTGGGCATGATTATACGATATGCATCACACAATCTCAGATTCATCTATTCAACCAACACAAAGTACTTCAAAGAGTGCCCCAAAGTTTCTACCGGAGAGTCAAGAACGTGTGCCAACCCCTATGCATAGGTTCATGGGCGGAACCCGCAAGTTGGTCACCAAAACATACATCAAGTGGCACATGATATCCCATTGTCACCACAGATAAGCACGGCAAGACATACATCAAGTTTTCTCATAAAAGACACAATCCGATAATATAACTTCAAAGGGGAAACTCAATTCATCACAAGAGAGTAGAGGGGGAGAAACATCATAAGATCCAACTACAATAGCAAAGCTCGGGATACATCAAGATCGTGCCAACACATAGCTACTGGTACATACCCTCAGCCTCGAGGGTGAACTAGTCCCTCCTCGTCATGGATAGCGCCGGGATGATGAAGATGGCCACCAGTGATGTGTTCCCCCTCCGGTAGGGTGACGGAACGGGCTCCCGAGAGGTTTTTGGTGGCTACAGAGGCTTGCGGCGGCGGAACTCCCGATCTATCTTGATATTTTATGTTTTTAGGGTACGGGGCAATATATAGGCGAAAGAAGACGGTCGGGGGGGTGCTCGAGGGGTCCACAAGATAGGGGGCCGCGCCCTGTAGGGGGGCGCACCCCCTATCTCCTGGGCTCCTCGAGGATCTTCTGACTTGATCTCCAAGCCTCGAGGATGATAATCATCCAAAAAAATCACGATGCCGAAGGTTTCATTCCGTTTGGACTCCGTTTGATATTCCTTTTCTTCGAAATACTGAAACAGGCAATAAAACAGCAATATGGGCTGGGCCTCCGGTTAATAGGTTAGTCCCAAAAGTAATATAAAAGTGTATAATAAAGCCCATAATCATTCAAAACAGATACTAATATAGCATGAATGCTTCATAAATTATAGATACGTTGGAGACGTATCAAGTAACTAGTCGTATGGAGCCTCAGGATCACCCGCCCAAGATTGATAATCCAGGTCAGCTAGCTTTGGTGGTGGCACCTCAGGTTGGAGGTTACAAGTTCACTAAGGTGCTCATGGATGGAGGCAGCAGTATCAACATCCTTTATTATGAAACTTTTCGCCGGATGAACCTGACTGGCAAGGATCTTAAGTCGTCCTCTACCATTTTTCATGGAGTGGTGCCCGGTAAGTCGGTGATACGTCTCCAACGTATCTATAATTTATGAAGTGTTCATGCTATTATATTATCTGTTTTGGATGTTTAATGGGCTTTATTATACACTTTTATATTATTTTTGGGACTAACCTATTAACCGGAGGCCTGGTCCAAATTGTCGTTCTTAGCCTATTTCGGAGTTTCGCAGAAAAGGAATTCAAACGGAGTCCAAACGGAATGAAACCTTTGGGAGAGTGACTTTTGGAACAATTAAGATCCAGAGGACTTGGAGTGGACGTCAAGAAACAAGCAAGGAGCCCACGAGGCAGGGAGGCGCACCTACCCCCTGGGCGTGCCCCCACCCTCGTGGGCCCCTCACAGCTCCACCGACCTACTTCTTCCTCCTATATATACCCATATAATCCAAAAACATCCAGGAACACAATAGATTGGGAGTTCTGCCGCCGCAAGCCTCTCTAGCCACAAAAAACCAATCGGGACCCTGTTCCGGCACCCTGCCGGAGGGGGGATCCCTCACCGGTGGCCATCTTTATCATCCCGGCGCTCTCCATGACGAGGGGGAGTAGTTCACCCTCGGGGCTGAGGGTATGTACCAGTGGCTATGTGTTTGATCTCTCTCTCTCTCTCTCTCGTGTTCTTGATTTGACACGATCTTGATGTACCGCGAGGTTTGCTATTATAGTTGGATCTTATGATGTTTCTCCCCCTCTATTCTCTTGTAATGGATTGAGTTTTCCCTTTGAAGTTATCTTATCGGATTGAGTCTTTAAGGATTTGAGAACACTTGATGTATGTCTTGCATGTGCTTATCTGTGGTGACAATGGGATATTCACGTGATCTACTTGATGTATGTTTTGGTGATCAAGTTGTGGGTTCAGTGACCTTGTGAACTTATGCATAGGGGTTGGCACACATTTTTGTCTTGACTCTCCGGTAGAAACTTTGGGGCACTCTTTGAAGTACTTTGTGTTGGTTGAATAGATGAATCTGAGATTGTGTGATGCATATCATATAATCATACCCGCGGATACTTAATGTGACATTGGAGTATCTAGGTGACATTAGGGTTTTGGTTGATTTGTGTCTTAAGGGTTATTCTAGTACGAACTCTAGGATAGATCGAACAGAAAGAATAGCTTCATGTTATTTTACTACGGACTCTTGAATAGATCGATCGAAAAGAATAACTTTGAGGGGGTTTCGTACCCTACAATAATCTCTTCGTTTGTTCTCTGCTATTAGTGACTTTGGAGTGACTCTTTGTTGCATGTTGAGGGATAGTTATATAATCCAATTATGTTATTATTGTTGAGAGAACTTGCACCAGTGAAAGTATGAACCCTAGGCCTTGCTTCCTAGCACTGCAATACAGCTTACGCTCACTTTTATCACTTGCTACCTTGCTGTTTTTATATTTTCAGATTACAAATACCTATATCTACCATCCATATTGCACTTGTATCACCATCTCTTCCCTGAACTAGTGCACCTATACAATTTACCATTGTATTGGGTGTGTTGGGGACACAAGAGACTCTTTGTTATTTGGTTGTAGGGTTGCTTGAGAGAGACCATCTACGACCTACGCCCCCCACAGATTGATAAACCTTAGGTCATCCACTTGAGGGAAATTTGCTGCTGTCCTACAAACCTCTGCACTTGGAGGCCCAACAACGTTTGCAAGAAGAAGGTTGTGTAGTAGACATCAAGCTCTTTTCTGGCGCTGTTGCCGGGGAGGTTAGTGCTTCAAGGTATATCTTTAGATCTTGCAATCGAATCTTTTAGTTCCTTATTTTATCACTAGTTTAATCTATAAAAGAAAACTACAAAAAAATGGAATTGAGGGTGCCTCATATGCTTCATCTTTTAAATGTCTTCTGTGAAAATAAGGATTCCGATAATTGTGCTCAATTGCTAGAGAAAGAATGCATTAAAATGTTTGGCACTAAATCTTTGAATGATGAGCATGATTGCAATGTTGTTAGTATGAATTCTTTGAATACCTATGATGCTAATTATATGCAAAGCCACAAGCTTGGGGATCCTAAGTTTGATGAAGATGATATGTTTAGTCCCCCAAGTTTTGATGAGCAAATTTATTATGATGAAAGCATGCCTCCTATTTATGATGATTATTGTGATGACACGTGTGCTATAAATAATAAAGTTAACCATGAAACTTGTCATCATCATTTTAATTTTCAATTGGACTATGCTTCACATGATATTTATTTTTGTTGAGTTTTCTCCCACTACTATTGATGAGAATAAATTTGCTTATGTGGAGAGTAGTAAAATTTATATGCAAGTAGATCATGAAAAGAATGCTTTTGGTGCTGGTTATATGGTTGAATTCATTCATGATGCTACTGAAAATTATTATGAGAGAGGAACATATGCTATTACATATTGCAATAATATCAAGTTTCCTCTCTATGTGTTAAAAATTTTGAAGTTATACTTTTTTTTGCCTTCCTATGCTAGTTGATTATTGTTCCGATAAGTTGTTTGCTCACAAAATCCCTATGCATAGGAAGTGGGATAGACTTAAATGTGCTAATCATATTCTTCATGATGCTCTCTTTATGTTTCAATTCTTATCTTTTATGTGAGCATCATTGAAATCATCATGCCTAGCTAGGGGCGTTAAACGATAGCGCTCGTTGGGAGGCAACCCAATTTTATTTTTGTTCCTTGCTTTTTGTTCTTGTTTAGTAATAAATAATTCATCTAGCCTCTGTTTAGATGTGTTTTTATGTTTTAATTAGTGTTTGTGCCAAGTAGAACCTTTGGGAAGACTTGGGTGAAGTCTTTGCGATCTTGCTGTAAAAAACAGAAACTTTGTGCTCACAAGATTAGCTGTAATTTTTTACTGGAGAGAGACTTTAGGTTGATTTTTTTAAAGATGATTAATAGACAAAATCCTCAGGTCCACCAATTTATTTCGGAATTTTTGGATTTACAGAAGTATTTTAATGATACAGATTACTTCAGACTGTTCTATTTTTTATAGATTCTGTTTTCTATGTGTTGTTTGCTTATTTTGATGAATCTATGAGTAGTATCAGAGGGTATGAACCATAGAGAAGTTGGAATACAGTAGATATTACACCAATATGAATTTAGAATGAGTTCACAACAGTAACTAAGTGGTGATTTATTTTCTTATACTAACGGAGCTTACGAGTTTTCTGTTGAGTTTTGTGTTGTGAAGTTTTCAAGTTTTGGGTAAAGATTCGATGGAGTATGGAATAAGGAGTGGAAAGAGCCTGAGCTTGGGGATGACCCAGGCACCCCAAGGTAATATGCAAGGACAACCAAGAGCCTAAGCTTGGGGATGCCCTGGATAGCATCCCCTCTTTCTTCTCCGTTCATCGGTAAATTTACTTGGAGCTATATTTTTATTCACCACATGATATGTGTTTTGCTTGGAGCGTCATTTTATTTTATTTTATTTGCTTGTTGTTTGAATAAAATACATTATATCTAAAATTCTTAAATGAGAGAGAGTCTTCACATAGCTACATAATTAGTCAACTACTCATTGATCTTCACTTATATCTTTTTAGATTAGCTTGTCATTTACTCATGTGCTTCACTTATATCCTATGAGTAAATGGATGAATGATTTGAATAGCATAAATCTGAAATTATATATTTTTCATATGCTTATCCCATGGGGAGTAATGACTTCACATATAAGAAGTAGAGGTGGTAAATTTATTGAAGGTTAGCAAACATTGTATTGGTCACTTAAACAATTCATGAAATAATATTGAAGGAAGAGAGATTTCACATATAAATATACTATCTTGGACATCTTCTATGATTGTGAGCCCCATTAATTATTTTCAAACCTGAGCAAATTAGTTGAAGTTGGACAAGGAAGACAACATAATGAGTTATGCTTGGGTATATTTGTATAGAAGTTATATTGTTATGGATCCTCTAACATGTGGTGCTTGCTATTTAGAATCCTTTGCTAGCCAAAATATCTGTACTAAGTGGGAATACTGCTTGTGCGTCCAAATTCCTTGAACCAAGTTTTTTCCATGAGTGTCCACCATATCTACCTATATGCGGTATTTATCTGTCGTTCCAAGTAAATTTGCATGTGCCAAACTCTAAACCTTCAAATAATAATCTGATTTGTATGCCCGAATCGCTCATGTGGCGACTAGGGGCTGTCAGTATCTTCCATGCTAGGTGGGTTATTCTCACGATGAGTGGACTCCGCTCATCATTCACGAGAAAATGGCTGGTAACTGGGATGCCCAGTCCTATGATCAAAGATCAAAAACAAATTCGCAAATAATTTAAACAAAACTCCCCCAGGATTGTTGATAGTTGGACGGCACCCATTGTATTGGACAAGCCATGGAGTGTGATTGTTGGTGGAGGGGGAGTAAAAACTTTACCATTCTGTTTGGGAACCGCCTATAATGTATTTAGTAAGGAAGATATTGGGAACTCTTGGTCGTTATCTTGACAATGAAAGCATACCTCTCAAAATTATTTTCATCTCTATTTTAAAGCTTTGAGCTTTGGCACCTCTGCAAATTCCTACTTCCCTCTGCCTAGGGCCTATCTTTTACTTTTATGCAAGGGCCGGTAGTATTCCTTCTCATTCCAACCTACTCTTTAGTTGGCAAGCATCATGTGATGGGAAAGATCTAAGCATATATGGCCATTCAAATATATTTGATCATGAATTATTATTGTTGACAATTATCTATATGATAAGTAAGTTGGGAGGCGAAACATTAAGCCCCTATCTTTCTCTATGTTCGATGGATGATATTTGTTCTAAAAATATGCTTTGAGTGGTAGCAATCATGGAAGACTATATGATAGTTGAGTATGTGGGATTTTCTAAATCAAAGCTCTTACATAGATCCTTCCAGAAAATAAGATGAATTGCAATTGTTTGATGACTGAGAACATAGTTTGTTAGTTTCCAAGAAAGTTTATGGTCTATTCTTTAACATGTGAATAGCTTGTTACTTGATCGTGAAAGTTTTATGAGATGAGCTTCTGTTATGACATATAATGATGCTAGAAAAGGTGATTGAAGTTATCATTGATCAAACTTGTGCACCTGCTAGCATTCACACTTCATAAATTATTTCTTTTATCATTTACCTACTCGAGGACGAGCAGGAATTAAGCTTGGGGATGCTGATACGTCTCCGACGTATCTATAATTTATGAAGTATTCATGCTATTATATTATCTGTTTTGGATGTTTAATGGGATTTATTATATACTTTTATATTATTTTTGGGACTAACCTATTAACCGGAGGCCCGGTCCAAATTGTTGTTTTTTGCCTATTTTAGTGTTTCACAGAAAAGGAATATCAAACGGAGTCCAAATGGAATGAAACCTTCGGGAGAGTGATTTTTGGAACAAACGTGATCCAGAGGACTTGAAGTGGGCGTCAAGAAAAAAGCGAGGAGGCCACGAGGCAGGGAGGCGTGCCTGCCCCCCTAGGCACGCCCCCACCCTCGTGGGCCCCTCACAGCTCCACTGACCTACTTCTTCCTCCTATATATACCCATATACTCTAAAAATATCCAGGAACACAATAGATCTGGAGTTCCGCCATCGCAAGCCTGTGTAGCCACCAAAAACCAATCAGGACCCAGTTCCGACGCCCTGCCGGAGGGGGGATCCCTCACCGGTGGCCATCTTCATCATCCCGGCGCTCTCCATGATGAGGAGGAACTAGTTCACCCTCGGGCTGAGGGTATGTACCAGGGGATATGTGTTTGATCTCTCTCTCTCTCTCTCTCGTGTTCTTGATTTGCCACGATCTTGATGTACCGCGAGCTTTGCTATTATAGTTGGATCTTATGATGTTTCTCCCCCTCTATTCTCTTGTAATGGATTGAGTTTTCCGTTTGAAGTTATCTTATCGGACTGAGTCTTTAAGGACTTGAGAACACTTGATGCATGTCTTGCATGTGCTTATCTATGGTGATGATGGGATATTCACGTGATCTACTTGATGTATGTTTTGGTGATCAACTTGCGGGTTCAGTGACCTTGTGAACTTATGCATAGGGCTTGGCACATGTTTTCGTCTTGACTCTCCGGTAGAAACTTTGGGGCACTCTTTGAAGTACTTTGTGTTGGTTGAATAGATGAATCTGAGATTGTGTGATGCATATCGTAAAATCATACCCACGGATAGTCGATGTGACATTGGAGTATCTAGGTGACATTAGGGTTTTGGTTGATTTGTGTCTTAAGGCGTTATTCTAGTACGAACTCTAGGATAGATCGAACGGAAAGAATAGCTTCATGTTATTTTACTACGGACTCTTGAATAGTTCGATCGAAAAGAATAACTTTGAGGTGGTTTCGTACCCTACAATAATCTCTTCGTTTGTTCTCCGCTATTAGTGACTTTGGAGTGACTCTTTGTTGCATGTTGAGGGATACTTATATGATCCAATTATGTTATTATTGTTGAGAGAACTTGCACTAGTGAAAGTATGAACCCTAGGCCTTGTTTCCTAGCATTGCAATACCGTTTACGCTCACTTTTATCGCTTGCTACATTGCTCATTTTATATTTTCAGATTACAAATACCTATATCTACCATCCATATTGCACTTGTATCACCATCTCTTCACCGAACTAGTGCACCTATACAATTTACCATTGTATTGGGTGTGTTGGGGACACAAGAGACTCTTTGTTATTTGGTTGCAGGGTTGCTTGAGAGAGACCATCTTCAACCTATGCCTCCCATGGATTGATAAACCTTTGGTCATCCACTTGAGGGAAATTTGCTGCTATCCTCCAAACCTCTGCACTTGGAGGCCCAACAACATCTACAAGAAGAAGGTTGCCTAGTAGACATCAGTCGGCCTATCCAGTTGGTAAGATTGCTTTGGAAGTAGCTTTTGGCAATGAACACAATTATAGGGTAGAGACATTAACCTTTGAGGTGGTCAAGATCGAAAGCCTCTATCATGCTCTGTTTGGACGGCGGCTTACGCCAAATTTATGGTATAACCTTATTATGTGTATATCCAGCTTAAGATGTCCGGTCACAAAGGTACCATCACAGTACATGGTGACATGAAAATAGCACTGGAATGTGAAGAAGGCGATGTCGCTTATGTTGAGTCAGTCTGTGCAATGGAGGAGCTGAAGTTTTATAAAGACAATGTTGACCCAGCGGATATGACCCCTTTGAAGAAGCCAACAACAGAGCATGACCCATTGCTGAAGTTTAAGTCGGCAAATGACACCAAACAGGTTGATTTTGTCCCTGGCGATTGAGGGAGTCCTCGGATAGCCGGACTATATACTTTAGCCGGACTGTTGGACTATGAAGATACAAGATAGAAGACTTCGTCCCATGTCTGGGTGGGACTCTCCTTTGCGTGGAAGGCAAGCTTGGCGATTCGGATATGTAGATTCCCTTCTCTGTAACCGACTCTGTGTAACCCTAGCCTCCTCCGGTGTCTATATAAATCGGAGGGCCTAGTCCGTAGGACAACTACAATCATAATCATAGGCTAGCTTCAAGGGTTAGCCTCTATGATCTCGTGGTAGATCAACTCTTGTAATACTCATATCATCAAGATCAATCAAGCAGGAAGTAGGGTATTACCTCCATCGAGAGGGCCCAAACCTGGGTAAACATCATGTCCCCCACCTCCTGTTACCATTAGCCTTAGACGCACAGTTCGCGACCCCCTACCCGAGATCCGCCGGTTTTAACACCGACATTGGTGATTTCATTGAGAGTTCCACTGTGCCGTCATCATAAGGCTTGATGGCTCCTTCGATCATCAACAACTCGGTCCAGGGTGAGACCTTTCTCCTCGGATAGATCTTCGTATTCGGCGGCTTCGCTCCGCGGGCCAATTCGCTTGGCCATCTAGATCAGATCGACATCTACGCCCCTGGCCATCAGGTCAGGTTTGGAAGCTTAAACTAAATAGCCGACATCCGCGGAGACTTAATCTTCGACGGATCCGAGCCCATGACAGTCGCACCCGGCAGCCACGATGATCATGACTTAGATCTGACATCATGCCGTACTCAGGAGACAGCGCCTGTGATTGCCCTGGCCCTAGATCCAGAGCAGAACACATCGTCCAAGGACAAGGTGCTAAACCCCACCATGGAAGACGCATACTCAATGGCGCTTGAGTCGAACACAGATCTTACCTCTAACGAGGCATGTGTCATCGGACCCTCGTACTCACCTCCGGCCATAGGTTCTGAACTGCGTGTATCCGCGCCCACTGAATCCAACTGGGCGCCGATCTTGGAGTTCACCTCCGCGGACATCTTCCAACAATCGCCCATGGGCAACGTGTTAAAATCTTTGAAATCCCTCTCCTTGGAAGGAAATTCTTGATCGAACTATGTCCGGCTTGAGTAGGAAGCGGACGACGAACTTCGTTACCCACCCACCACCCACTTGATAGCCACTGTCGATGACTTAACCGACATGCTTAATTTCAACTCCGAAGACATCGACGGTATGGACGACGATGCAAGAGAAGAACAGGAACCACCGCCCACAGGGCAATGGATAGCCACCTCGTCATATGACATTTACATGGTGGATACACCCAAAGAAGCCAATGGCGATGACAAAAAGGACCAAGTTGAGGATAAGCCTCCTGAGAAGCAGCCGAAGCGCCGATGTCAGCGGCGCCGCTCTAAACCACGCCATGGTAAAAACAGCAATACCGACACAGGAGACAATAGCACTCTGGGCGATGCCAAAGAAGAAGACGACCCTGCCCAACCAAGCTTCAAGCAGGCCGGACGGGAGGACGGGCAAACCAGCCCTGATGAACAAGCCATGAATAAAGATTCGGAGGACGATAATTACATGCCTCCCTTCGAGGGCGAGGTGAGCCTCGGCGACGACAAATTTACCGTGCCTAAGGATCCCGCCGAGCAGGAGCGCTTCAAGCGTCGGCTTATAGCCACTTCGAAGAGCATGAAGACGAAGAAGCAGCAGCTTCCAGCTGATCAAGATCTACTGACTGATAGATGGACTGAGGTCCTGAAAGCCGAGGAATATGGACTCGAACGCCTAAACAGAAATTACCCGAAGCCTTGGAACCAGCACTACCAGCTGCCCGACCACCGCGTGGCCGGGACAAAATGAAGGCCCAGCCCGCATTACCTCGCCAAACAAATAGAAACACAACAGCTCGGGGATACACGCACGACCTGTGGTACGATTTGGAGAACATTGCAGGCCAGACCAGATCGATCTATGGATCATGGGAGTGCGTCCCGATACACGACGGTTACCATGCAAGGTATAATAAACCCATCCTGGCCGAATACCGCAGACCAGCTCAATCTGAACTGCGTTGCGACGTAGCCCGACATAGAGGCGCCGCACACCCCCTATGCTTCACTAATAAAGTAATGGAACATGAATTCCCAGAAGGGTTTAAACCCGTAAACATTGAATCATATGATGGGGTAACAGATCCGCGGTGTGGATCGAAGACTTCCTTCTCCACATTCATATGGCCCGTGGTGACGATATCCATGCCATCAAGTATCTCCCACTAAGCATAACATCCGTGACGAATGGCTTGCCCGACACCTTGGACAAGAGAATCCGAAATCCATGCTAGCCCTTACAATGCTCATGAGCCGCTTTTGCGCGGGCGAGGACAGCTGGCTAGCTTGTAGCCATACCACCTCAAGCAAACCTGGCACTTCTGTAGCCAGAGATAGCAACGGCAAGCCTCAACGCAATAGACACAAGCGTCAAAGTAATGGCAACAATGCCGAAGACACGGCGGTCAACGCCGGATTCAGTGGCTCCAAGTCCGGTCAGCAGAAGAAGCCCTTTAAGAGAAACAATCCAGGTCTGTCCAGCTTGGACCACATACTCGATCGTCCATGCCAAATCCATGGCACCCCTGATAAACCAGCCAATCATGCCAATAGAGAATGATGGGTCTTTAAATAGACGGCAAGTTAAATACCGAAAACAAGGAAAAGGGGCCGCATAGCGATGACGACGAGGAGCCCCGGCCACCGAACATAGGGGGACAGAAGAAATTCCTCCCCCCCAAGTCATAACGGTGAACATGATATACGCTACCCATATCCCCAAAAGGGAGCAGAAGCGCGCTCTACGGGACATCTATGCGATGGAGCCAGCCACCCCAAAATACAACACATGGTCCACTTGTTCGATCACCTTTGATCGAAGGGACCATCTGACTAGCATCCGTCATGGCGGCTCAGCCGCACTAGTGCTCGACCCTATCGTCGACGGATTCCACCTTACACGAGTCCTCATGGACGGTGGCAGTAGCCTGAACCTGCTCTATCAGTATACAGTGCGCAAAATGGGTATCGATCCCTCGAGGATCAAGCCCACCAAAACCACCTTTAAAGGTGTCATACCATGTGTAGAGACCTGCTGTACAGGCTCAATCACACTAGAAGTGGTCTTCGGATCCTCGGATAATTTCCGAAACGAAGAGTTAATCTTCGACATCGTCCCCTTCCGCAGTGGTTATCATGCACTGCTTGGACGAACTGCATTCACTCGATTCAATGCGGTGCCGCATTATGCTTACCTCAAGCTCAAGATGCATGGACCCTGTGGCATTATAACAATCAATGGGAATACGGAACGTTCCGTCCATACGGAGGAGTACACCGCAACCCTCGTAGCAGAAGTACAGAGCAGACTTCCTAGGAAGACCCTCAATTCGGCTATAAAGCCCGGGACACCGTCAAGCGAGTCCAAACTACTCTGCAAAAAGACCACCAGGCTCGTCTAGAGCTCACCTAGCAATCCGGCCTCCGTTCTAGTCCCATTCAAGCGGTGCAATTCGTGTCGCGCGTACATAATTATGCACTTAAAATACCGTGGGCACAGACGGAGGCACATTCAGACAGTGGTCCACAACGCGGCTCAGCCGCCCCTAGATCCGCATACCTTCACCTTTTCTCCTCCTTTCAGGTTCTCTCTTCTTGAGGCTTTTCTGATAGTCCGATCATCGGACCCATCGCGGCAGGACACACCAAGAAAGACAAGGGGCTTCGACGTATAAGGGAATTTCCAGGTGGTCTCTGCTAACGATCGTTGTTCCTATTTCACATACCCGCACGCAGCCCGCTCTTGGTAATGGCATGTCAAATAGCCTTATTTGCTTATTGCACTACTTGTACACATACGCCTTGACGTATTAATCAAATTACAATGGAAAATAATTTGCAGCGTCCGCTCTGTACTTAATTTTTTCCTTGTCTTTGTATTTATTGCATTCGTACATTCTGGTACACTTTCATTCGCCAGGGGCTTCAGTGTACCCCATAACATGGCAAGAAAGTCCGAACACTTTATAGTACAGTTCAGCACCCTGAACTTATAGCATTATATGCATCAGCTCCGAATCATGTCGTTGGTCAAATGTTGGGTTTGCCCGGCTCCCATGTTTTGCTACCTTACATTCCGCTATATCGGCTAAGGCGGCACAGGGAGAACTACTGCGATTGTGTCCCGGTTCTTCCGGACGAGCACCTCAATAGAGAAATCTAAAAACTGATTGTCATGATGCGGCGAGCGCTGGTCGCTGTTCGAGAGGTTCCAAATCCTTAAAGATTTTTTCCGCTTTATGCGATGAATCAGTTTTGTCCGATCAGGCGTTTTATAGCACCCCAAGTTCGGCCTTCCAAATACTAGGGGCTGCGCCAAAATTTAAAATTGTCGAACTCCTATGGCTAAGTGAGGGTGATAAAGCTGTATAGTCCGATTGCCTTGTTCACTGCGCTAAACACCTCCTTAAAGGACCAAAGATTTGGATAAAGAGTGTGTAGATTTATCCTGAACACCCCCGTACTAGTTACGTGAGAGCAGAAGCCGATGACTGGCCAACTCTCAGATTTCACAAAATGGCCGCACAGGAGGTTAAATTTTAAATAATCAAGCACAATATTGCATAACGAACTTGTTCTATATAACAGAATAGGATAGGACGAATACATTCATTCAAAGATTACGTCCTTCAAACATTGCTCCGCCACAAGGCGGGATCCCTCCAGGACACTGTTATAGTACAGTTCGGGTCGGCGGTGCTCCTTTCCCTCAGGCTGCCCCTCGGTCATCAGCTTTGTGGCGTCCATCTTCGCCCAATGCGTCTTCGCACGGGCAAAAGCCATCCGCGCACCTTCAATGCAAACCGACCACTTTACGGCTTCAAGCTGCGGGCAGGCACTAACAAGCCGCTTCACAAGTCCGAAGTAGCTACTGGGCATGGGCTCGGCAGGCCATAGCCGGACTATTAGGTCCTTCATGGCCAGTTCGGCCGCCTTGTGTAGCTCGACCAGCTGTTTCAGCTGGTCGTTAAAGGGCATTGTATGTTCTGACCCAATGTATTGGGACCAGAACAGCTTCTCCATAGAGCTCCCTTCTTTGGCTCGATAGAACTCTACGGCATCTGATATGCTGCGCAGCAGATCCACAAACGCTCCTGGAGAACTCCAAAATCGGGTAAGTAAAAAGAATGTCTCCTTTACATTCTTGCTTTGCATAGGAAAAGCCTTACCTGCCACAATCTTCTTGGCTGCCTGGACCTCCTGGAGGGCCCTCTAAGCTTCTGTTCTGGCGTCTTGAGCGCTCTGGAGGGCCTTGGCAAGCTCGGACTCTTGAGTCTTAGAGTCCCGCTCCAAGGATTCGTACTTCTTGATGGTATCCTGGAGCTCTTGCTGAACCTTGTGAACACGGGCCTCCTACTTCTCGCGCGCGGTGCGTTCCTCGGCTGCTTTGTCTTTGGCCTCGGTTAACGCCTTTTTAAGGGCCACTACCTCGGTCGTGGCCCCTAACAAAGTTCATGATGCTTCAATAAGAATGAACCATTTATCCTTCATAAATGTACATGCTGGGTATTTTCATACCTTGGCTTTCTTCCAGCTGCCTCTTCACGAGGCCGAGTTCTTCCTCAGACCGCTCTATGTCCTACTTTAGTCTAGAGACCTCCGCAGTATGAGCAGTAGCAGCTAGCAGTGACGCCTGCTTATTCACATAGACATCTCATGTTAGACTCCTGCGAAAATTATTTGATCCTCTGTTTGGTTTTTCTTTCCGAACACCGAATAGAGCATCAGGGGCTACTGTCTACACTGTGATATTCTTTCACAATTTTATTACTTACCTCAAAGCCTGTTAGAAGGCTAGTGCAGGCTTCGGTCAGTCCGCTCTTGGCAGACTGGATCTTCTCGATCATTGCACTCATAAGAGTACGATGTTCTTCAACAATGGAAGCGCTTTGAAGCGCTTCCAGCAATCTGTCTGGTGCCTCTGGATGGACAAAGGTCACCGGTGGAGGCGGCTCAGCCCCCTCATTCGGGAGAGGCTGCATGCCTGATTCCGGAGCCACTTGGGTCTCCAGAGCCGTATTCGGCTGGGGACCAAACTGGATGTGGTCCCCATCATCGGTTTCCATGGGGGTCCTTTCCCCCATGTGTTCGGCAACCGGGGTTCCACCCTCCAGCGCCACCGGAATGGTATCCCCTTGGCCTGGTATCCTTCGAGACAACACCTCGGTGTTATCCGCAGCCTTTGGGGAGGAGGCTGTCGGAAGGGACCCGCTGTTCATCGTTGATGGGTCCAGCAATCCCTCTGATGAGGAGGATATCTCGACGTTGGACTTGGCCGGACTGCAGGTGCATGTCTGGCACATTAAAAAGCGATAAAAGCGAAAAGTCCGGAAATACTACCATGTCCGGAAACTTACGATGTGGCCAGGGGCTTGACCCTGGGCTCCCACTCCTTGCTGTTGTTGGTGGCTACGACAGAGTAGTCCAGGAGGGAGGTTTTTTCCTTCTTGGACGCCTTGGTCGCCCCGTGCGTGGAGGCCTGCCTCTTCTTCCTCCCCCTTTAGGGGGGATGGATTTGCTCCTCCTCCTTGTCGTCCTCGGCGGAGGAGGGCGTATCGGTGTCTTCGGACGTCGCATCAGAACCACCCTTGCGCCGGAGACCCCCTCTGGTCCCCGTGGCTGCCTTCTTGGCTTTCTTCTCCAGCACCTCATAGGGTGCCGGAAACAACATCCTCATCAGGAGAGGTGTCTCTGGGTCTTCTGGTAGTGGAGCCAAATAGTTAATCCGCTCCGCTATTGCTACCCAAGCCTAAAAGATTGGCATGGAGGCTTAGGTTCCTCCCGCAGATATGCTAGTAAAAGATATGTCTTGCAAACATAAAAACTTACCGGATTAGTCCGGCGTTTTATGCTGAGCCCGCGATTTTCGGTCGTGGACGGTGGTACCTCGCCGGCCTTAAAGAGCACCTTCCAGACGTCTTCATGTGTTGTATCGAAGAGCTCCAGTAGCGTTTGGTGCTCAGCCGGATTGAACTCCCACAAATTACAAGCCCGGTCCTGGCATGGAAGAATCAGGCGGAAGAGCATAACCTGGATCACATTGACAAGCTTGATGTCCTTGCTTATCATGTTCTGGATACATGATTGTAGCCCAGTTAGCTCTTCCGCTGAGCCCCAGGCCAAGCCCTTCTCTTGCCAGGAGGTAAGCCGCATGGGGACGCTGGATCGGAATTCGGGGGTCGCCGCCTATTTGGTGTCGCGCGGCTCGGTGATATAGAACCACCCCGATTTCCACCCCTTCACGGTCTCCACAAAGGAGCCTTCGGGCGAAATGACATTGGTCATCTTGCCCACCATGGCGCCTCCGACTCCACTTGTTGGCCGCTCACTACCTTCGGCTTCACATTGAAGGTCTTTAGCCATAGGCCGAAGTGAGGTGGGATACGGAGAAAGGCCTCACACACGATAATAAATGCCGAGATGTTGAGGGTGGAGTTGGGGGCTAAATCATGGAAATCTATCCCATAGTAAAATACCAGTCCGCAGACAAACAGGTGGAGGGGGAATCCCAGCCCGCGGACAAAGTGGGCAAGGAACACTACCCTTTCCTGGGGCTCTGGGGTAGGAATGATCTGCTCCTTGGCGGGAAGCCGATGCGCTCTGTCTTCGGCCAAGTACCCGGCCTCTCGGAGCTTCTTGATGTCTTCCTTCTTTGCGGAGGAAGCCATCCACTTGCCTCCCGCTCCGGACATGTTCGAAATATTTTTGCAGAGAAGGCGAAAGCTTGGGCGTTGGAGCTCGAGAATGGATGAGCAGAGGAAGGATAAGGCGTGGGTGAAGAAGGGGAATACTTATCCCTTTATAAAGGCAACAGAAATTATGTGCCTCCCCACTTTCCCTAAAACTTGCTTATTCCCCAAGCGTCGTGCTTATGGCACGGTGGGGTTACCCACACCCATATTGATGAGAATCTTGTGATAAGGGGACACAATCTCTGCTTTGACAAGACGTGCCAATAAAACCGTCTCACAAAACGTGTAGTGGCAGGTTGGGAAAACGGTTCGAATTATGACCGGGTCGTGTCATGGTGTCACGCTATGAAGAAATTGTCAGCAGATTAGACTTGTGGAATATTGTTTCTCTCTACGGTGGTATGTGGAATTTGTTTTGCAGAGCCAGACACGATTCTTGTGTTCTAGATCTATTTTGGAGTATTCACAGAAGGAACCCGCCTTGCAATGCCGAAGACAATCTGCGCGCCGGACTCATTGTCATTGAAGCCTGGTTCAGGGGCTACTGAGGGAGTCCTGGATTAAGGGGTCCTCAGACAGCCGGACTATATACTTTAGCCAGACTGTTGGACTATCACTAGTGCAGAACCGGCCTTTAGTGCCGGTTCATCACGGCCTTTAGTGCCGGTTTGCCAACCGGCACCAAAGTGTGGGGACTAAAGTCCCCCCCCCCGGTTAGTACCGGTTCGTCACGAACCGGCGCTAAAGTGACACCACGTGGCACGAGCCAGACCCGTGTGCGCGTAGGACATTAGTACCGGTTGGTAGCACCAACCGGTACTAAATGTTTGGGGGTGTTTTGGCTTTATTTTCCATTCATTTTTTTTTGTTTGCTGGTATTTCACGATACTACAAATTTTACACGTTATGCATATATATAAATAGATTTTCTCGTACGTAGAACCATATATATATATATATATATATATATATATATATATATATATATATCATCGAATGTCTCACAACCAACACAATTAATTATTCACACATACACATGTATATACATATACAATTTCTCCTACATATATTGCCTTGGTGCCTCCGGAGCACGATGACAAGTGGTTCATGGGGGCGGTAGCGGGTAATAGTATTCTCCTTTGGGATCTATGACCTGGTCAAGCAAAAATCCAGCTATTTCCTCTTGAAGTGCTAGTATGCGGTCCGATGGTAGGAGCTTATGCCGCACCTCTCTGAACTGTTAAGAAGGAGATCAATATGCGTGTGTGTTAGTTGTGTGACTAGATATCGATAATGGTATAGTGTTTTGACAAACGTACCCAGTCCTGTCTATCAGATATGCTCCTTTCGGACGCCAACATGCGAATGTTCTCGCAAACATAGAATGCACACATATTATTCCCCGGCGCCTGCTTCAGGGCCTTTATGAGAATGGAATTGAATCAGATAATGATTCATCAAGCATGATAATTAATTAATGATATTGACACAAGAATTAAAGAGATGGTAGCTAGCTAGTACTACTTAATTACTTACCTTTGGTCGATGCCAAAACAACTTTTTTGCCAAGTTGCCTGGAGTCACCTTGATGAACTTTGCCCATGCCCTGCCCCCCGGCAAAGAAAATTAATAAAGGGGTTATTAAATAGTTCATATCAGGAAATAACGAACTAATAATAGGCCAAGATATAGTTAATAATGATTGAAATTACATGTTGACTATCCCCTTCATGATGGTGAAGTCTTTATCTTCTTTAGTTAGTGAGTCCAGTAATTCAACTTTTCCTTCCTCAACTTTAATGTCTAACAAGACCCAGTGCCAACTGCATGCGCACACATTTCCATGTCTTAATTAAGCGGGCATGTGCATAAAATTGATCAACTACCGTAAACCGTATACACTTAATTATTAACATCTAGCTAGCTAGTAAGCAAAAACAGAATTTGTAGTACAAGACAGTGTGACTCACGGGAAGTTGTAAGGAAGTAGTATATCTTCATTGGTATTGAGGCGCTTCAAGAACTCTAGCATGCTTTCCTCTACACCTGCTTGATAAAATGGAAGCTTCCATATGTCCTCATTAATGGTATTTGGGTCAATGAACCCAATGCCATAGCGTCCAGATTTTTTCATTTCATACATCTTCATCCTGCATATAATACCACATAAAAGAATATAGTGAGGATAATTACATGTAATGATTGATCAAAATTATCTTGAGACTTAAATTAGCTTAACTAGCTTGAGGATAATTACATAACTAGCTTGAGACTTAAATTACAGAAAGAAATCACTTACAGACAATAGCAACTGACGATAGACTTGTCGAGTGCGTCTTGATTGTATAACTGAAATAGTTCTGGATACTCAACGGCCAGAGCTTTCTCATGGTAATAATGCTCATGCTTGACATTCACCATGAGGGACTCTCGATTGGAAATCTTGGTACTGTTCATGTACCATTGATGCAATTCATACATTCTCGTTGGGAGGTCCTTGACCTTGTCTGGATGGACCAAAGGTTGGCCCCGGACATATTTCCGTTTTATTTCCGATTCTCTAAGAGGAGACACGGGCTCGATTCGAGGAGTTGTCCAACAGAGATCTTGAGCATTTTAGCCTGCATTATATGCTCCTCCGTTATTACCACATCGCCCTGCTGGGGAACGCTAACGGTTTGCCCACAATAATATTTGGCGCGCGTACTCCTCTCATGTGTTGTTGGCACAACAAGCGGGGGGGATCACTTGCGCCGCCTGTTCTCCCAGCTGGGGAACGGTTTTCCCGCATTTTTTGCCAGCTGCTTGTTGGCTCGAGCTCGAGCTTGCTTCCTTCTGTAGCCGTGCTCGATGTAGCTTCCTAATTTGACGCTCACAGTCTGAGTCAGCAGGCTTGGGAGCTGGTGCTCTAGACATACGAATGAAGTGGTCAATCATTTTCTCAGGCACTTTCTCCTTTGGCGGCAGTGCCGGTTTCGGTCCAAAATGGGCGTCCACTTGGACCTGCACTATGGCTGTGTTTTGCTCCTCGGTCATGTCGTAAGGCCTCTGAGGAAGAGGAGCGAGGGTTGGACCATATTTATATCGCTTGTCTCCGCATGTACTTCTTGTACTACCTTGACTCGTACCGCTACGCACCATAGCTGCGGCGTGTCTCTTCTGCAATTGCTGAGACGACAGAGACGGCTGACGTGGCTGACGCTGTACCGGACTTGAAGCAGGAGGAGTGGCCTGTCGCTGTGCGGGACATGAAGGAGGAGGAGTCTGCTCAAGCGTTCAGGGACTTGGAGGAGGTGGCGGACTTCGAGGAGGAGTCAGCTCGCGCGTTTGTGGACTTGGAGGAGCGGGAGTCTGCTGACTCGGTGGCGGACTTTGAGGAGGAGTCAGCAGACGACGCGGTGTCGGTGGACTTGGAAAGATGATGCAATCCTTTCTCCATAGGATGATTTACGGCCTCTCCCAGTGTGCGCTCGCTGTCACCTCCAGCAATGTCAAGAACTAGCATCGAATATGGCTCCACCACTTCATCAACCATGACACGAGCATAGCCCTCTGGAATCAGGATGCAATGGAAGTTTTCTTCAGGTGTAATTGTGAAAGCAACACCGTCCGCCACTTCATGGATATGTTCTTCATTTTTGAGTGTAGCTCATAGTTAGTGTTCTCTATGATGTCAACCACAGGGTGGTATGTATCTAGCAGTGTGTCGCCCGGGGCAGAACCAACGCTGCTTCTCGGCACGGATGGGACGATGCTATCCAATGATGGACGATCATCCGCTTGCTGCTACCGCTGCTGAGACCCACTTTCCTGGCTAAGTGAGTCAATTTGCTGCTGCTGCTCCTGGCATTTGAGTGCCAAGTCCGTGTGCCTTGCTTCTAGGCCTTGAAGGCATTCTGCGTCCTGCTTCCTCTGCTCCTCCTCCAGCTTCCTCTTCTTCTCCTCCTCCATCTTCTTTCTTGCATGGGACCTGTAGTCGTCGTTCCAGTCCGAAAAGCCCTCATACCAGGGAATAACGCCCATGCCTCGTGTTCTTCCCGGGTGTTCAGGATTTCCCAAGGCGTGCGTAAGCTCGTCGTTCTCTCTGTTGGGTGTGAACACCCCCGCTCAAGCTTCTTCTATTGCGTCAAATATCTTTTGTTTGGCTCCTTTTAGACTTGCCTTCTTCAAAACCAGGCATGTCTTCGGGTCCAACGCCCCCCATGCGCATAGAACCAAGTTCTGCACCTGGGGGGGTCAGCTCCTAGTAATCGGAGTGACCCCTGCACCCTCCATCTATTGCTCAGACTTATCCCACTTAGGCATTCCCACCGCATAGCCACCTGGACCTAGCCTATGGAACTGCGTCTTTTTTGCGGCATTGGCCTTGTTTTTTATCAACCGTTCCTTAGATATTTCTGAATCCTTGAATTTCACAAAATCGTCCCAATGTTCTCTTTGCTTCTCCAGTGTTCCCGTGAATTCCGGAGTCTTCCTATTTGCAGCGAGGTAGTTGACCCATACAGTTTTCTTGTGGGTGTTGAATGCAATTGCCATCTTCTTAAGAGCAGCGCCCTTCACTTTATCCACATCTGCTTTAGTGAAATAATCTGGTAGGGAGAAATGTTCCATCAGAGAATCCCAAAGGTCTTGTTTGGCTCTGTCGTCGACTCAAGTAACACCTGGACGTTTAGTCTTTGGCTCTTTCCATTCTTGAATGGAGATCGGGAGTTTGTCCTTCACAAGAACTCTGCACTGATGAGTCCACTTGTTTGCAATGTTCTTAGGCGTGAAGGGTTCGCCACTAGGTTTGACGGATTCGATGTTGTACTTTACACCATCCTTCAACAATCTGCTCGGGCCTCATTTTGTCCTGTTGTCTGTAGAAGCAGATTTGCTCGATCCGGAGGGCTGAAAGAAGGAAGACCAATTCGTTCATATATCTTAAAATAAAAAAACATGTGATGATCACCAGATGCCTGCTTATATAAATATACCTCACCGGTAGTCTTTGTTATTTGAAGATCGGAATTCTCTGTGTCATCATAAACATTGTTTGTGTCATCATAATCAGAATCATAGTTCATGACTTCATCAGCTTGGTCGTCGAGATCGAATATCTTTTCATCACCCTCTCCGGTATTGTTCAGATATTGGGAGCCGTCATCTGCTTCATTCAGATCATCTAGCCTGTCAGGGCTGCGTATGATGTCGAACAATTCCTCTTCTCTGTCTCTGCCGGTATTGTCCGACATAGCTTTTACTTAACTAATACAGAAGAAATATAGAACAATTTAGTATTCAAATTACAATGCATGGATGCAATTAATAAGGAAAAACTAAATCATATAGTACATAATATATATGCATTGTCTCGATTAATATATAATCTCGAATATACATCATCGTCTCGAATAATATATATAATCTCGAATACATCGTCTCGAATATTATATATCGAATACATCACTGGCTAGGTACCTAATAAAGATCGAGTACTACAGAAGAATCTAAGGTGCCACTCGCGGTTCCTGGGGTGCGGGCGGTGGACACCCAAAGAGAAGGAACCATCACAGGATCATATCTCCGGTCATCTGCCCAAAGAACCTGCCAAGTAGTGGAGAACCTGAAGTCGTCCATAGCAGCCATGTAGCGATGGACGTGCTCGTCTTCCTCCCTGACACGGCGACGCACCACCTCCGGCGGGGCCGACTGCCTCTGTACCCAATGTGGCCCACGCGAACGCCACCAAAGGAGATCAGGGTCGACGATGGGACCCGAAGCCGGGTTCCTCACCAAGCGGCACGCCCCTCCAGGTAGCACCTCCCAGTGCCAGCCCGGCGGAGCCCAGTCCCGGACATGGGTCCTCTGAAGCATGACATCGTCACGAACGGGTCGACGGCGAGGATGTGGGCCGGGCATATCATCGAGAACAAATACTATATGCCTGCAAAAAGTAACATTAATCTAACATTCTATATGCATATTCTAACAATTTGACATTAATCTAATTCATCTAACTAAAACTAATTCTAAAATTTCTAACATTTCTGATTATATAACTAACATTTCTAATATTTCTATAACTAAAAAACAGAAAAATTGCTAACATTTTTATAAATATTTCTATAACTAAAAAACAAAAAAATATAACATTTCTAATATTTCTATATATAACTAAAAAACACGAAAAATTTATAACATTTCTATGTAACTAACATTTCTAAAAATATTTCTATAACTACAAAACAGAATAATTTCTAACATTTCTATAACTAAAAAAAATAAAAAATTCTATAACTAAAATTCTATAATGTGTGTGTGCGTAGTGTGTACATGTGTGTGTGAACATGGCGGCCGGGGCCGGTGAGCTCACCGGCGAGGCGACGACGAGGCGGCGACGACGGGGCGACGGGACGGGGCGGCAACGACGGGGCGACGGGACGGGGCGGCGACGACGGGACGGGCCGGCGATGAGGGGCGGGACGCGGAGACGGGGCGGCCGGGGCGCGGCGACGGGGACGACGGGGACGGGGACGGCCGGGGCGGCGATGTCGACGGGGGCAGCGATGAGGGGCGGGGACAGACGAGGTCGGCGACGAGGCGCGGGGGTGGCGATGTCGACGGGGACGGCGTCGATCTGGGCAGGGCGGCGCGACGGAGGGAAGAAACAGAGAGGGAAAGTGAATTTTTTAACTGTTGTATATATAGGATGGACCTTTAGTACCGGTTGGTGGCACTAACCGGTACTAAAGGTCTGTTTTGGCCAGGCCAAGCGGCGGGAAGCGCCCCCCTTTAGTACCAGGTGGTGGCTCCAACCGGTACTAAAGACCCCCCCCCCCTTTAGTACCGGTTGATGCCACGACCCGGTACTAAAGGTGTGCGTTGGCGCAGTGCGGTGCGGCAAGTTTAGTCCCACCTCGCTAGTCGAAGGGCTACCGCACTGGTTTATAAGCCCCAGTGCGGTAGCTCTCTCGAGCTCCTCTCCTAAGCAGGCCTACTGGGCCTACCTGTTCAGTGCTGCCCTATGGGCCTACTGGGCCTTTGCGGGCTTGCATCCTGGCCCAACAAAAGGTTGTGTTTCTAGTCGTATGCAGGCCGCTTTGGCCCAGTATGCGGGCTTTTTTTGCTTTATTTATTTTTGTTTTATTTATTTTTGAGTTGTTTTTTGCTGTATTTAGAGTTTCTTTCTGAATATTTTTGCTTTAGGTACAAAAATTTACAAACTTTCTGTTGGTGCCGGTAGTTTTCAAATTTGAATAGTTTAAATTTTGAATTATTTGAAATTTGTGTGAATCACTAGTTTGTGAATAACTTAACTTTGAAAAAAGATTTTTCAGTGATTCTTTTTTCTTATGTTTAATATTATTGTGTTTTACCATTATATTCAATTTGGTAATGCTTAGGTTATTTAAAAATGAAATGCCTTTGTAACAGATGAGTTTTCGTCCAAAACCCTGATACTTCGAAAGAGATAGTAAATGCATGAAAGAATTTGTTTGTACATAAAATTTCTTCGCGTTTCAAATGCCAAAACACATAACTACCCTAACTATTACAGAGATTGAAACACAGAAGAAAGTGATGATAGTGAAGCCGATCACATCCCTGATCTTTGGGTGTGAAACTTTTTCTTTGCGTGTGTCCCTTTGCACCGTAGCCATGGAAAATCTTCATCATTTAACTGGATGCTCGGGTCAATATTCACTGCAAATGGAGCAATTTCATCAAAAATTTCATAATCTTCTGACATGTCTGTCTTGTCATCCACTCCCACGATGTTTCTTTACCCTGAAAGAACTATGTGGCGCTTTGGCTCGTCGTATGATCCATTCGCTTCCTTATCTTATCTTTTTCTCGGCCTGGTAGACATGTATTTCACATAAAAAACCTTCGCCACATCATTGGCTAGGACGAATGGTTCTTCTCCATACGCAAGATTGTTGAGATCCACTATTGTCACTCCGTACTGCGGGTCTTCCGTTACCCCGCCTCGTGTCATATTGACCCATTTGCACCGAAACAAAGGGACCTTCAAACCACCTGCATAGTTAAGTTCCCATATGTCCTCTATGTAACCATAATATGTTTCCTTTCCCGTGTTCGTTGTTGCATCAAAGCGGACACCACTGTTTTGGTTGGTGCTCTTCTTATCTTGGGCGATCGTGTAAAATGTATTCCCATTTATCTGGTACCCTTTGAAAGTCATTATATTCGAAGATGGTAACTGGGACAGCGAGTATAGGTCATCTTCAATATCGCCATCATGCATGGCACGTTTCTGCAACCAACCGGCGAAAGTCCTCGTTTGTTCACGTGTAATCCAGTCGTCAGACTTCTCCGGGTGTTTGGAGTGTAGAAAATTCTTGTGTTCCTCCATATACGGAGCCACCAAGGCGGAATTCTGTAGAACTGTGTAGTGTGCTTCAGTGAGAGAATGCCCGTCCATACATATTATTTGATCCCCTCCTAGCGTGCCTTTTCCATCCAGTCTGCCCTTATGCCGCGATTCAGGAACACCAATCGGCTTAAGGTCAGGAATAAAGTCAATACAAAACTCAATGACCTCCTCATTTTCATGGCCCTTCGCGATGCTTCCTTGTGGCCTAGCACGGTTATGAACATATTTCTTTAAGACTCCCATGAACCTCTCAAAGGGGAACATATTGTGTAGAAATACAGGACCCAAAACATTAATCTCTTCGCAAAGGTGAACTAGGACGTGCGTCATGATGTTGAAGAAGGATGGTGGGAACACCAACTCAAAACTGACAAGACATTGCACCAAATCATTCTGTAACCTTGGTATGATTTCTGGATCGATTACCTTCTGAGAGATGGCATTGAGGAATGCACATAGCTTCACAGTGGCTAATTGAATGTTTTCCGGTAGAAGCCCCCTCAATGCAACCGGAAGCAGTTGCGTCATAATCACGTGGCAGTCATGAGACTTTAGGTTCTGGAACTTTTTCTCTGCCATATTTATTATTCCCTTTATATTCGACGAGAAGCGAGATGGTACCTTCATGCTGAGCAGACATTCAAAGAAGATTTCCTTCTCTTCTTTGGTAAGAGTGTAGCTGGCCTGACCCTGATGTATGCCGTCTTTTCCGTGCATACGTTGCTGGTCCTCCCGTGCCTCTGGTGTATCTTTTGTCTTCCCATACACGCCCAAGAAGCCAAGCAGGGTCACGCAAAGATTCTTCGTCACGTGCATCACGTCGATTGCGGAGCGGACCTCTAGGTCTTTCCAATAGGGCAGGTCCCAAAATATAGATTTCTTCTTCCACATGGGCGCGCGTCCGTCAGCGTCCTTCGGAACAGGTTGTCCGCCAGGACCCTTTCCAAAGATTACCTTCAAATCCTTGACCATATCATGTACATCAGCACCAGTACGGTGGCGAGGCTTCGTCCGGTGATCCGCCTCATCTTTGAAATGCTTGCCTTTCTTTCTTACGGGATGCCTGCTCGAAAGAAATCGACGATGTCCCAGGTACACATTCTTCCTACAACTCTCCAAATATATACTGTCAGTATCATCCAAACAGTGCGTGCATCCGCGGTATCCCTTGTTTGTCTGTCCTGAAAGGTTACTGAGAGCAGGCCAATCATTGATGGTCACGAACAGCAACGCCTTTAGGTCAAATTCTTCCTGTCCGTGCTCATCCCACGCACGTACACCTGTTCCATTCCACAATTGTAATAGTTCTTCAACTAATGGCCTTAGGTACACATCAATGTCGTTGCCGGGTTGCTTAGGGCCTTGGATGAGCACTGGCATCATAATGAACTTCCGCTTCATGCACAACCAAGGAGGAAGGTTATACAAACATAGAGTCACAGGCCACGTGCTATGGTTGCTGCTCTGCTCCCCAAAAGGATTAATGCCATCTGCGCTTAGACCAAACCATACGTTCCTTGGGTCACCTGCAAACTCCTCCCTGTACTTTCTCTCGATTTTTCTCCACTGCGAACCGTCAGCGGGTACTCTCAACTTTCCGTCTTTCTTACGGTCTTCTCTGTGCCACTGCATCGCCTTCGCATGCTCTTTGTTTTGGAACAAACATTTCAACCATGGTATTATAGGAGCATACCACATCACCTTGGCAGGAATCTTCTTCCTGGGGCGCTCGCCCTCGACATCACCAGGGTCATCGCGACTGATCTTATAACGCAATGCACCACATACCGGGCAAGCGTTCAAATCCTCGTACGCACCGCGGTAGAGGATGCAGTCATTAGGGCATGCATGTATCTTCTGCACCTCTAACCCTAGAGGGCAGACAGCCTTCTTTGCTTCATACATACTCTCGGGCAATTTGTTGTCCTTTGGAATCATATTCCTTATCATTACCAGCAATTTTCCAAATGCCTTGTCAGATACACCATTCTCTTCCTTCCATTGCAGCAATTCCAGTGTGGTGCCCAACTTTTTTTGTCAGCTTCGCAATTCGGGTACAACAATTTCTTGTGATCCTCTAACATGCGCTGCAACTTCTTCCTCTCCAAATCACTTGCACAGTTTCTCTTTGCATCGGCAATGGCCCGACCTAGATCATCAGCGGGCTCATCTGATGCCTCTTCTTCAGCTTGTTCCTGCATTGCCGGCTCAGCTTCTTCCTCCATTGTTGTATCATCGTATTCAGGGAACCAATGGCCGGGATAGAGGTCATCGTCCTCTTCTTCTTCATTGTCTTCCATCATAACCCCTCTTTCTTCGTGCTTGGTCCAAACATTATAGTGGGGCATGAAACCGGACTCAAATAGGTGGACGTGAATGGTTCTTGACGTAGAGTAATTGTGACCATTCTTACAGCCAGCACATGGACAAGGCATAAAACCATCCGCCCGCTTGTTTGCCTCAGCGGCAAGCAGAAAAGTATGCACGCCATTAATGAACCCGGGAGAGCATCGGTCATCATACATCCATTGTCGGCTCATATCTTCATTATACACAACACCGAATAGACCAAATTAATACAAGTTCATACATAAAGTTCATATACAACACTTAATTAAATGCAACATACAAATAACTCTCTAGCTAAAGAATTTAAATGCAACAACAAATGCGATCAAGATCGCAACTAAGGTAACAATTGATCCAACAGCATAATGATACCAAGCCACACTATCAATGGCATATTTTCTAATCTTTCTAATCTTCAACCTCATTTTCTCCATCTTGATCTTGTGATCATCGACGACATCGGCAACATGCAACTCCAATTCCATCTTCTCCCCCTCAATTCTTTTCAATTTTTCTTTCAAATACTCGTTTTCTCTTTCAACTAAATTTAACCTCTCGACAATAGGGTCGGTTGGAATTTCCGGTTCACATACCTCCTAGATAAAAATATCTATGTCAACTTGATGGGCATAATTTGTCATAAACACGAAATGCAACAACTAGTTTTAAAAGAGAATATACCACATCCGAATCATAACAAGGACGAGGGCCGACGGGGACGGATATCAAAACCATGGCACTATGTATAACAAACAACGTACGGGTAAGACAATTATACGAGTAACTATATATCCAAATCACACAAACATCAATTTGGTAATGTAAAACATTCATGAACAAGAGCCTCACCACAAGGTGGTGCCGGCGACGGGACGGTGCGGGCGATCGACGGTGGTTACGACGGAGATTTAGAAGGCACTAAGTAAACCACACCTACATATGCAAACTAAGTGTTATTTTTGACCTCAAATTGCATATAAATCAAATACTAGCAAATATAATTCCTCCCAAATTAATCACTATACAAAGCATTGCAAGAGCTAATCTAGCAATGAGAGTTGAAAGGACAAAGTTGCTAACCTTTGTGATCATTTGAATGGATGGGGGCCTTTAAATCTTGACAAATTTTGGGCAAAATTTGTGAGGAGCTTGAGGAAGAGAGGGGAAGAACAGAGGAAGTGAGGGGAAAGGGGAAGAACAGAGTGGCTCGGGTGGACGAAGGGTTTATGTACGTCGACCTTTAGTACCAGTTCGTGCCACGAACCGGTACTAAAGGTGCTGGACGGGCCCCAGACTGACAACATCCTGCCACCACTCTCTTTAGTACTGGTTCGTGGCACAAACCGGTGCTAAAGGTTCCCCACGAACCGGTACTAATGAGAGCGGCCGGCTAGCCGTTGGAACCGGCACTAATGGACACATTAGTGCCGGCTCAAAATCAAACCGGCACTAATGTGTCTCAAATTTGCCCCTTTTTCTACTAGTGTATGAAGATACAAGATAGAAGACTTCATACCGTGTCCGGGTGGGACTCTCCTTTGCGTGGAAGGCAAGCTTGGCGATTCGGATATGTAGATTCCCTTCTCTGTAACCGACTCTATGTAACCCTAGCCTCCTATGTGTCTATATAAACTGGAGGGCATAGTCCATAGGACAACAACAATCATAATCATAGGCTAGCTTCTAGGGTTAGCCTCTACGATCTCGTGGTAGATCAACTCTTGTAATACTCATATCATCAAGATCAATCAAGCAGGAAGTTGGGTGTTACCTCCATAGAGAGGGCCCGAACCTGGGTAAACATCGTGTCCCCCGCCTCCTGTTACCATTAGCCTTAGACGCACAGTTCGGGACCCCCTACCCGAGATCCGCTAGTTTTGACACCGACAGCGATTCATCCAAACAGTTCACCATTAGTGCCAATATGGATCCGAAATAGGAAAGCACGCTCATCGAGTTCATCCGTGAGAACCGGGACATCTTTGCATGGAAACCTTCAGACATGCCAGGTGTACCGAGGGAACTTGCTGAGCACACTCTCAATATTGATCCCAAGTTTAAACCGGTCAAGCAATTCATTCATTGTTTTAATGAAGAGAGATGCAAGGCCATTGGAGAAGAAGTGGCCCACCTCTTAGCAGATGGGTTCATCGTTGAAGTTTTCCACCCTGAGTGGTTGGCTAATCCGGTGCTGGTACTTAAGAAAAATGGCACTTGGCGCATGTGTGTGGATTACACATACCTTAATAAGGCTTGCCTAGCTGATCCCTTTGCCCTCCCCCGTATTGATCGGATCATAGATGCTACGGCGGGTTGTGAGCATTTGTGTTTTCTGGATGCTTATTTTGTATACCATCAGATCAAGATGGCAGTCAAAGATCAAGAGAAGACAGCTTTCATCACCCCTTTTGGAGCTTTCTCCTATGTGTCTATGCCTTTTGGGCCTCAGAGTGCCGAGGCGACTTATCAGCGTTGTGTGCAGAACTGCTTTCATACCTATGTTGATGATATTGTTGTGAAATCGAGAAAGAAGGAGACTCTATTGGAGGATCTGAAAAAGACCTTTGATAATTGATAACCCATAAGTATAGGGGATCACAACAGTTTTCGAGGGTAGAGTATTCAACCCAAATTTGTCGATTCGACACAAGGGGAGCCAAAGAATATTCTAAAGTATTAGCAGCTGAGTTGTCAATTCAACCACACCTGAAAACTTAGTATCCGCAGCAAGGTGTTTAGTAGCAAAGTAATATGATAGTGGTGGTAATGGTAACAAAAGTGAAGACAGCAAAAGTAATGTTTTTGGTATTTTGTAGTGATTGTAACAGTAACAACGGAAAAGTAAATAAGCGAGAACCAGTATATGGAAAACTCGTAGGCACCGGATCAATCATGGATAATTATGCCGGATGTGGTTCATCATGTAACAGTCATAACATAGGGTGACACAGAACTAGCTCCAGTTCATCAATGTAATGTAGGCATGTATTCCGAATATAGTCATACGTGCTTATGGAAAAGAACTTGCATGACATCTTTTGTCCTACCCTCCCATGGCAGCGGGGTCCTATTGGAAACTAAGGGATATTAAGGCCTCCTTTTAATAGAGAACCAGAACAAAGCATTAGCACATAGTGAATACATGAACTCCTCAAACTATGGTCATCACCGGGAGTGGTTCCGATTATTGTCACTTCGGGGTTGCCGGATCATAACACATAGTAGGTGACTATATACTTGCAAGATAGGATCAAGAACTCACATATATTCATGAAAACATAATAGGTTTAGATCTGAAATCATGGCACTCCGGCCCTAGTGACAAGCATTAAGCATAGCAAAGTCATAGCAACATCAATCTCGGAACATAGTGGATACTAGGGATCAAACCCTAACAAAACTAACTCGATTACATGATAAATCTCATCCAACCCTTCACCATCCAGCAAGCCTACGATGGAATTACTCATGCTCGGTGGTGAGCATCATGAAATTGGTGATGGAGGATGGTTGATGATGACGACGGCGATGAATCCCCCTCTCTGGAGCCCCGAACGGACTCCACATCAGCCCTCCCGAGAGAGATTAGGGCTTGGCGGCGGCTCTGTATCGTAAGCGATGATTTCTTCTCTCTGATTTTTTTTCTCCTCGAAAGCCAATATATGGAGTTGGAGTTGGCATCGGAGGGCCACCAGGGGGCCCACGAGGTAGGGGGCCACGCCCAGGGGGGCGCCCCCCACCCTCGTGGATAGGGTGTGGGCCCCCTCGTCTTCTTATTTGGCGAGGATTTTTTATTAATTATCCTAAGACATTCCGTGGAGTTTCAGGTCGTTCCGAGAACTTTTATTTTCTGCACAAAAACAACACCATGGCAATTCTGCTGAAAACAGCGTCAGTCCGGGTTAGTTCCATTCAAATCATACAAGTTAGAGTCCAAAACAAGGGAAAAGTGTTTGGAAAAGTAGATACGACGGAGACGTATCAACTCCCCCAAGCTTAAACCCTTGCTTGTCCTCAAGCAATTCAGTTGACAAACTAAAAGAGAAAAAAGAAAAACTTTTACAAACTCTGTTTTCTCTTGTTGTTGTAAACATGAAAAGCCAGCACTCAAGTTTCAGCAAATATTATGGACTAACCATACTAACATAACACAAAGGTCTCACAATTACTCATATCAATAGCATAATCAGCTAGCGAGCTATAATAATAAAACTCGGATGACAACACTTCCTCCAAATAATCATAACATGATATAACAAAATGGTATCTCGCTAGCCCTTTCTGAGACCGCAAAACATAAATGCAGAGCACCTTCAAAGATCAAGGACTGACTAAACATTGTAATTCATGGTAAAAGAGATCCAGTCAAGTCATACCCGAAATAAACTAATAATAATGAATGCAAATGACGGTGTGCTCTCCAGCGGGTGCTTTTTAATAAGAAGGGTGATGACTCAACATAAAAGTAAATAGATAGGCCCTTCGCAGAGGGAAGCAGGGATTTGTAGAGGTGCCAGAGCTCAGTTTTAAAATAGAGATTGAATAACATTTTGAGCGGCATACTTTTGCTGTCAACGCAACAACTATGAGATGACGATATCTTCCATGCTAAACAAATTATAGGCGGTTCCCAAACAGAATGGTAAAGTTTATACTCCCCTTCCTCCACAAGCATCAATCCATGGCTTGCTCGAAACAACGAGTGCCTCCAACATCCAACGGGTCCCAAGGGGAGTTTTGTTTGCAATTATTTTGATTTAGTTTGCATAAAGCATGGGACTGGGCATCCCGGTGACCAGCCATTTTCTCATGAATGAGGAGCGGAGTCCACTCCTCTTGAGAATAACCGCCTAACATGGAAGATAAGGGCAGCCCTAGTTGAAACATGAGCTGCTTGAGCATACAAAACAGAATTTCATTTGAAGGTTTGGAGTTTGGCACATACAAATTTACTTGGAACGGCAGGTAAATACCGCATATAGGAAGGTATAGTGGACTCGTATGGAACAACTTTGGGGTTTAAGGAATTTTGATGCAAAAGCAGTATTCCCGCTTAGTACAGGTGAAGGCTAGCAAAAGACTTGGGAAGCGACCAACTGGGAGAGCGACAACAGTCGTAAACATGCATCAAAATTAATTTACATCGAATACAAGCATGAGTAGGATATAATCCACCATGAACATAAATATCATGAAGGCTATGTTGATTTGATTCAACTACATGCGTGAACATGTGCCCAAGTCTAGTCACTCAATTCATTTAAAGGAGGATACCATCCCATCATACCACATCATAATCATTCTAATAGCATGTTGGCACGCAAGGTAAACCATTATAACTCATAGCTAATCAAGCATGGCACAAGCAACTATAATCTCTAAATGTCATTGCAAATATGCTTACTTCATAATAGCTAACCCAGGAACGATGAATCATCATATTTACAAAAACAAGAGAGGTCGAGTTCATACCAGCTTTTCTCATCCCAATAAGTCCATCATATATCATCATTATTGCCTTTCACTTGCACGACCGAACGATGTGAATAATAATAAGAGTGCATGTGCATTGGACTAAGCTGGAATCTGCAAGCATTCAATAACCAGGAGAAGACAAGTAATATGGGCTCTAAGTTAAATAATCAATCATGCACATAAGAGCCACTTCAACAATTTAATCGTGGTCTTCTCCTACTGACCTCCAAAGAAAAGAAAAGGAAAACTATTTACACGGGAAAGCTCCCAACAAGCAAAAGAAGAATGGGAAATGTTTTTGGGTTTTCCGTTTTAATTTCTACAGCAAAGAAATAAACTACTACTAATTTTTTTTGTTTTTCTTAAGGTTTATTAAATACACAAGAAGAAAGCAGGAAAAAGAAAATAAACTAGCATGGATATTACAGTGAAAGAGTATGAACACCGACATCTAGCAATGAGTGTGTGTGAACATGAATGTACTGTCGGTGGGAAATACGTACTCCCCCAATCTTAGGCTTTTGGCCTAAGTTGGTCCATTGCCAGGGATGGCCTGGCGGATACCCGTAAGTGAAGCTGGGATCATACTGTGATGCAGCGGCTATCGCCTCCTGAGCTGCAGTGTAGCGTCTAGCTGCCTCTGCTCTCCTCTCGTATTCATCTGCCTCCTCTCTGGTAATAACATATCTTCCTTTTGACTGAAAATCAAAGAAGGCAGGAGCAGGAAGAGCAATATGGACTACATGACGTTTGTTAAAGATTAGTCGATACTGGAGAGGTGGCTTTGTCCTCTCAACAAACCGGTGAGAAACCATAGAATCAATCTAAATAAGAAGGGGGTAACTCCATTTCACCCTCACGAATGTCTATCTCAAGAAAATTAGCTAAGCGGGTTGCATAAATTCCTCCAAAGAAATCCCCGTTATGTCTATTCTGATGCAACCTATGAGCTACGATGGCTCCCATATGATAAGATTGGTCTCCTAACGCAGCACTTCTGAGAATGCTGATATCAGGAGCACACAAGTGACGTACTTCATCCTTAGCATTAATGCATCTACCTATAAAGAGAACAAAATAATGTATAGCAGGAAAATGAATGCTCCCTAAAGTGGCTTGTGTTATGTCTCTAGATTCCCCCACAGTTATTTTAGCAAGAAAGTCTCTATAATCAGATTTAGGGGGATCCCTGACATTACCCCATGATGGAAGCTTGCAAGCAGAAGTGAAATCCTCTAAGTCCATGGTATAAGATTTGTCATAAAGGTCAAACATGAATGAAGGAGAATTAAGCGAACATGAAAACTCAAACCTCCTCACAAATGAACTTGTGAGATCATGATACTGGGGGCATTTGTCAGCTTCAAAGTCCTCAAGACCAGCGTTGCGCAAATATGCGCTAAATTCTTCTTTGATTCCCACTTGGTTCATAAAATTTTCTGAAGGCCATTCACAGGGCCTAACCGGAGCATCTCTTGGTGGTTCCTCGTCAGCATCACATATTGCAAGCCTGGGACCTTGTTTCCTTGAAGAGCCACCTTGGAACATCCTCCTAAACATATTGTTTCCTCTAAAAGATTTCTGAAATTTTTAGTAACTCCAAATAGAAGTGAACCAACTTCAATAAAATTGATAGCAACAACTCCTGCAAGTGCCTAGAGCCTATATAAAGGATTGGAACTACTTGGAACCATATAAATTTGACATGCAAGCTCAAGAACATGGTCACCTATGCAGAACAAATTTGCAATGAATAAAGCACTAGAACAAAAACTAATTGGACCAATGGAGGAGTCACATACCAAGGAACAATCTCCCCAAGCAGTTTTGCGAGAGGTGCTTTGAGCAAGGAGATCGAAAATCACAGCAACGAGAGCTGGAACTCGTGCTTGAGTTGGTTTTTCGTGTTTGTGTGAGATAGAGGAAGAAGATGGGTGCGGGAATAAGTGGAGGAGGGCCACCGTGGGCCCACGAGGCAGGGGGGCGCACCCAGGGGGTAGGGCGCGCTCTCCACCCTCATGGCCAGGTGGCAGCTCCCCCCGTGGTGATTTTTGCACAGTAAATTCTTAAATATTCCCGAAAAAATCATATTAAATTGGCATGGAATTCTGAGGACTTTTATTTTCAGGAAATTTTTATATTGCACGGATAAGTCGGGAGATAGACAGAAAAGTACTATTTTACTTTATTTCTACTAAATAACATAAAATATAAAGAGGGTACAGAAGGTTGTGCTTCTAGTTTCATCCATCTCGTGATCATCAAAATGAATCCACTAACAAGGTTGATCAAGTCTTGTTAACGAGCTCATTCCGATTAACACGGAACCGGAGAAATTTCGAATAGCACTAAGTTACCTGAATGGGGATATGAAAATCCCCAACAATAAGTATATCATACTTTTTCTTGACAGTAGGGAGAGGAAATTCAAAACCTCCAAATATAATCGATGGAATTTTTCCAATAAAGTTGATACTGTGGACCTGAGGTTGTTTCCTCAGAAAGTGTACTGTGTGCTCATTGCCATTAATATGAAAAGTGACATTGCCTTTGTTGCAATCAATAACAGCCCCTACAATATTAAGGAATGGTCTTCCAAGAATAATAGACATACTATCATCCTCAGGAATATCAAGAATAACAAAGTCCGTTAAAATAGTAACGTTTGCAACCACAACAGGCACATCCTCACAAATACCGACAAGCATAGCAGTTGATTTATCAGCCATTTGCAAAGATATTTCAGTAGGTGTCAACTTATTCAAGTCAAGTCTACGATATAAAGAGAGAGGCATAACACTAACACCGGCTCCAAGATCACACAAAGCGGTTTAAACATAATTTCTCTTAATGGAGCATGTTATAGTAGGTACTCCAGGATCTCCAAGTTTCTTTGGTATTCCAACCTTAAAAGTATAATTAGCAAGCATGGTGGAAATTTCAGCTTCAGGTATCTTTCTTTTATTAGTAATAATATCCTTCATATACTTAGAATAAGGATTTGTTTTAAGCACATCAGTTAATCGCATACGCAAAAAGATAGGTCTAATCATTTCAGCAAAGCGCTCAAAATCCTCATCATCCTTTTTCTTGGATGGTTTCGGGGGAAAAGGCATGGGTTTTTGAACCCATGGTTCCCTTTCTTTACCATGTTTCCTAGCAACGAAGTCTCTTTTATCATAGCGTTGATTCCTTGATTGTGGGTTCTCAAGATCAACAGCAGGTTCGGCTTCTACATCATTATCATTACTAGGTTGAGCATCAACATGAACATTATCATTAACATTATCACTGGGTTCACGTTCATCACCTGATTGTGTTTTAGCATCAGAAATAGAAGTATCATTTGGATTCTCAGGTGGCTCAGCGATAGGTTCACTAGAAGTTTGCAAAGTCCTATCAGTTTTCTTTTTCTTCCTTTTAGAAGAACTAGGCACATCAATATCATTTCTCTGAGAATCTTGCTCGATTCTCTTAGGGTGGCCTTCAGGATACAAAGGTTCCTGAGTCATTCTACCGGTTCTAGTAGCCACTCTAATATCATAATCATTTTTCTTACTATTCATTTCATCAAGCACTTCTTTTTGAGCTTTAAGTACTTGTTCTACTTGAGTGGTAACCATAGAAGCATGTTTGCTAACAAGTTTAAGTTCACCTCTAATATCAGCCATATAATCAACCAAGAGTTTAATCATATAGGCATCTTGTTTTAATTGTCTACCAAAATAAGCATTAAAGTCATCTTGCTTAAACATAAGGTTATCAAACTCATCCAAGCACTAACTAGCAATTTTAGTAGGAGGGACTTCAGCTTTATCATATCTATAGAGAGAATTTACCTTTACTACCTGTGTCGGGATATCGGGAGGTTCTTCAGTAAATAAGTAATTGAGATCATATACTTCTTCAACGGGCGGTAAATTAAGACCGTCTTCAATAGGAGGTAAATTCTTAACATCTTCAGTTTTAATACCTTTCTCTTTCGTAGATTTCTTTGCCTCTTGCATATATTCAGGACTGAGAAATAGAACACCTCTCTTTTTCGGAGTTGGTTTAGGAATAGCCTCAATAATTGGCTTAGAAATTGGCTCAGGAGGTGGCTCGGGAGGTGCCCAATTATTTTCATTTGTCAACATATTGTTCAATAGAATTTCCGCTTCATCAGGTGTTCTTTCCCTGAAAAGAGAACTAGCACAACTATCCAGGTAATCTCTGGAAGCATCGGTTAGTCCATTATAAAAGATATCAAGTATTTCAGGTTTCTTAAGAGGATGATCAGGCAAAGCATTAAGTAACTTGAGAAGCCTCCCCCAAGCTTGTGGGAGACTCTCTTCTTCAATTTGCACAAAGTTATATATTTCCCTCAAGGCTGCTTGTTTCTTATGAGCAGGGAAATATTTAGCAGAGAAGTAATAAATCATATCCTGGGGACTTTGCACACAACCAGGATCAAGAGAATTAAACCATATCTTAGCATCACCTTTTAATGAGAATGGAAATATTTTGAGTAAATAAAGATAGCGCGATCTCTCATTATTAGTAAACAGGGCAGCTGTATCATTCAACTTAGTAAGATGTGCCACAACAGTTTCAGATTCATAGCCATAGAAAGGATCGGATTCAACCAAAGTAATTATATCTGGATCAACAGAAAAATCATAATAATCCTTAACGGGAACACAAATAGGTGAAGTAGCAAAAGCAGGGTCGGGTCTCATTCTATCTCTAAGAGATTCTTTACTCCATTTAACTAGCAACCTCTTAAGTTCATATCTATCTTGGCAAGCAAAAATAGCGGCAGAAGATTCTGCATTAAAAAGATAATCTTCAGGAATAGGAGGCATATTTTCATCATCACTCTCATCATTGTATTCAGGTGTAATAATTTCTCTTTCTCTAGACCTAGAAATTTTCTCATCAAGAAATTCACCAAGGGGCACAGTAGTATCAAGCATAGAAGTGGTTTCATCACAAGTATCATGCATAGCAGAAGTGGTATCATCAATAACATGTGACATATCAGAATTCATAGCAGTAGCAGGTTTAGGTGTCGCAAGCTTACTTATAACAGAAGGAGAATCTAGTGCAGAGCTAGATGGCAGTTCCTTACCTCCCCTCGTAGTTGAGGGTAACATCTTGGTCTTAGCGTCTTTCAAGTTCTTCATAGTGTCTAGCAGATATAAATCCCAAGTGACTCAAAGAATAGAGCTATGCTCCCCGGCACCGGCGCTAGAAAAAGGTCTTGATAACCCACAAGTATAGGGGATCGCAACAGTTTTTGAGGGTAGAGTATTCAACCCAAATTTGTTGATTCGACACAAGGGGAGCCAAAGAATATTCTCAAGTATTAGCAGCTGAGTTGTCAATTCAACCACACCTGGAAACTTAGTATCCACATCAAGGTGTTTAGTAGCAAAGTAATATGATAGTGGTGGTAATGGTAACAAAAGTAAAGACAACAAAAGTAATGTTTTTCGTATTTTGTAGTGATTGTAACAGTAACAACGGAAAAGTAAATAAGCGAGAACCAGTATATGGAAAACTCGTAGGCACCGGATCAATGATGGATACTTATGCCAGATGTGGTTCATCATGTAATAGTCATAACATAGGGTGACACAGAACTAGCTCCAGTTCATCAATGTAATGTAGGCATATATTCCAAATATAGTCATACGTGCTTATGGAAAAGAACTTGCATGACATCTTTTGTCCTACCCTCCCGTGGCAGCGGGGTCCTATTGGAAACTAAGGGATATTAAGGCCTCCTTTTAATAGAGAACCAGAACAAAGCATTAGCACATAGTGAATACATGAACTCCTCAAACTATGGTCATCACCGGGAGTGGTTCCGATTATTGTCACTTCGGGGTTGCCGGATCATAACACATAGTAGGTGACTATAGACTTGCAAGATAGGATCAAGAACTCACATATATTCATGAAAACATAATAGGTTCAGATCTGAAATCATGGCACTCGGGCCCTAGTGACAAGCATTAAGCATAGCAAAGTCATAGCAACATCAATCTCAGAACATAGTGGATACTAGGGATCAAACCCTAACAAAACTAACTCGATTACATGATAAATCTCATCCAACCCATCACCGTCCAGCAAGCCTACGATGGAATTACTCACGCTCGGCGGTGAGCATCATGAAATTGGTGATGACGAATCCCCCTCTCCGGAGCCCCGAACGGACTCCAGATCAGCCCTCCCGAGAGAGATTAGGGCTTGGCGGCGGCTCCGTATCGTAAAACGCGATGATTTCTTCTCTTTGATTTTTTTCTCCCCGAAAGCCAATATATGGAGTTGGAGTTGGCGTCAGAGGGCCACCAGGGGGCCCACGAGTTAGGGGGCGTGCCTAGGGGGGCGCCCCCCACCCTTGTGGACAAGGTGTGGGCCCCCTGGTTGTCTTCTTTGGCGAGGATTTTTTATTAATTATCCTAAGACATTCCATGGCATTTCAGGTCATTCCGAGAACTTTTATCTTCTGCACAAAAGCAACACCATGGCAATTCTGCTGAAAACAACATCAGTCCGGGTTAGTTCCATTCAAATCATACAAGTTAGAGTCCAAAACAAGGGCAAAAGTGTTTGGAAAAGTAGATACGACAGAGACGTATCAATAATCTCTGGGTCTATAAGATGATGCTTAACCCGGCCAAGTGCGTTTTTGGTGTGCCTGCAGGCAAGCTCTTGGGTTTTTTGGTCTCTAAGAGAGGCATCGAGGCTAACCCGGAGAAAATTAAGGCTATCACCTTGCTAGCTAAGTTGGCGTGTGTTAATGATGCTCAACGACTAGCGGGTCATATTGCAGCTTTAAGCCAGTTTATAAGACGCATGGGAGAGAAGGCTATTCCTCTATACCAGATGATGAAGAAAACAAATCATTTTGTTTGGAGTGTTGCTGCCAATGAGGCGTTTGAAGCGCTTAAGAAGCAACTCGCCGAGCTGCCGGTTCTCGCAGCTCCCAATGAGAAGGAACCTTTACTCTTATATGTGGCAGCAAATAGCAGAGCCGTCAGCGTCACAGTTGTGGTGGAAAGGAAAGAGTCGGGTAAGGAGTATCCAGTCCAAAGGTCGGTTTATTATGTCAGTGAGGTTTTGATTGAGTCAAAGCAAAGATATCCGCATTGGCAGAAACTAGTATATGGGGTGTTCATGGCCAGTGGCAAATTGAAACAGTATTTTCTTGGTCATACCATTACTGTGGTCAATTGTACTCCTTTGGGTGATATTATTCAAAACAGAGAAGCCACAGGCTGAGTGGCCAAGTGGGACATTAAGCTGGGACCCCATGGGTTGAAATATACGCCAAGGACAACCATCAAGTCTCAAGATCTTGTGGATTTTATCAATGACTGGATAGAGTTGCAGATGCCTGAGGATAAGGCGGACAACACTTATTGGACAATCCACTTTGATCGGTCTCGGCAGCTTGAGGGCTCGGGGGCTGGAGTTATCTTGACTTCCCCACGAGGTGATAAGTTTTGTTATGTGTTACAACTAATGTTCCCTTGCACCAATAATGCAGCTAAGTATGAGACCTTGCTTCATGGCCTACAAGTGGCCAAGGAGATGAATTTAAGTCGAGTCAGGTGCTTTGGCGACTCAGATTTGGTGGCCCAGCAAGTTTTAGGTACTTGGGTCTCTAAAGACCCGCTCATGGCGGCTTATCGCCGGGTGGTTGATGCCATTGCTGGTCACTTCAAGGGTTATCAGGTGGAGCACATTGATCGCCGAAAAAACGAGGCAGCCGATGCTTTAAGCCAGCTAGGATCTCAGCGTAAGCCGGTGCCCCCCAATATTTTCCTTGACATCTTACATAACCCTTCAGTTAAGCTACCAACAGAAGAGGATCTTAGAATCCCTGACCCGGAGGCACAATTAGTGGCGGCTCTTCACGCCACCCCTGATTGGACAGTTCCTTATTTGCCTTATATGACCCGGGGAGAGTTGCCCGAGGATGAAGATCTGGCCAGGCAAGTAACCGGGCGTTCTAAGTCCATGTCTATTATCAATGGCGAGTTACATTGATGTAGTGTCACTGGCGTGTTTCAGCGATGTGTTTCTCCTGAAGATGGCCATGAAATTCTAAGGGAGACCCATGAAGGAGACTGTGGCCATCATGCCAGCTCTAAATCCCTTGTGGCCAAAGCTTTTCGTCATGGGTTTTATTGGTTAAAGGCTCATGCGAATGCACAGGATCTGGTCAGCAAATGTGATGGTTGTCAGAAGTTTTCTCGACGAACTCACGTGACGGCTCAAGAATTGAGGATGATTCCAATTACTTGGCCGTTGCGGTCGGGGGCCTTGACATGGTTGGACCTTTCAAAAGGTCTAAGGATAAGAAGACTCACCTCCTGGTGGCAATTAATAAATTCACTAAGTGGGTTGAAGCAGAAACAGTCAGCAAGTGTGATGCAGCCACAACAGTTCAGTTCATGAAAAAAGTAATCTTCCATTTTGGTTATCCTCACAGCATCATACCTGATAATGGTACTAATCTGTCCAAAGGTGCTACGAAAGAGTTCTGTCAACAAGAGCATATTCATCTTGACGTCTCATTTGTAGTTCACCTCCAGTCCAATTTTCAAGCTGAACGAGCCAATCAAGAAATCTTGAGAGGAACCAAACCCCGGCTTATGGTTCCTTTGCAAAGGACGCCCGGTTGTTGGGTCGAGGAGTTGCCCTCCGTGTTGTGGAGTATAAACACCACCATCAACAGATCGATGGGTTACACACTGTCGGCGTTCTGGGAACAGGGGTCCCCAGACTAGCCTGCATGCGGCCTGCGGTGTGGCTCAAGGGGTGGCCCAGCATGGCCCATCATCATCAGCACGAGCTCAACAACCTCGCGAGGGGCCAAGCCTCGCGGGGCGGACTAAAGGAGGCTTCCTCAGGAGCGGCCTCGTCAGGCTGGCTCGCGAGGACGCGGAGAGATCAAGGCGGGGTACCTCACGAGGTGCCCATGACGCAAGCCATGATGACCAAGGGAGCCAGGCGGGCGCCAGGCGGGCGCCGGCCTATGCAGAGTCCTTGTTTCCTCTTTGGTGCAAAGGGAGCAAACAGAGGCGAGAGCATCAAGCAAAGGCATCCATTTCGGTGCAACAAGACCAAGACCAGCAGAACGGCAGGATGGAGGTCATCGTGGAGCCCAAGCCGACGTCACTACCACAGCCTTTCGCAGGCGAGGACCAACTTTAGTCAGGATAAGTGTACTAGATGTTCCCCTTCAAAATGGCCAATTGTTGGCGCCCTTCCCGCTCAATATTTGGGAAGAGGCCCAGGGCCTTTGCCTATAAATAGGACTAGCCACCCACAAGGTAGTGGCATCTAGAGATCCATCCAGAGAGCGATTGAACTCCCCAAGTAGTTCATCGCACCAGCCAAGAACAGACCCTCGCGAGGAAGTTCTTCCTTTTATTGTTCATCATCGGCCCAAGAGGCAATCCACCACACCACACACTGGAGTAGGGTATTACACCACAATGGTGGCCTGAACCAGTATAAACTCTGTGTCTCTTGTGTTGTTCCTTTGATTGCTTAGATCACAGCGAGGCGGTGAGGTGCCGGTAGGCAGAGGGCGAAATCTCCGCGCGCACCCTAGTGTTCGAATCTAGAGGGTCTGCCGGAACCCGAAATCCGACATTTGGCGCGCCAGGTAGGGGTGTGCCGGAATCCACCTTCTGCCGCTTCGCGTCCTGTCGCATCGTCATCATCATGTCCGGCGACCAGGCAGGCAACCCTGATCCTTGGGCGGCCTGGCCTGCCCACGCGGAACCGCTCGCCCCGGGCAACCCCACGCCCCAGGAAGCTCGCGGTCCGCAGGGCGCTGCGGGCCACGGGCGGCGCGAACAGGCGACGACAGCTCTCACGACGCGGTAGGCACGGTCGGCGGCGAGGGCCTGCGGCCACGGCGCCGTACACCCGATGGGAGCAGGCGAACTCGAGGGTCGCGCTCACCGTGGCCCGAGAGCTGCTGCAGTGCAGGCTGCTGGAAGGCGGTCATGACGTGCTGCTAGAGCGGGTGGCAGAGCTCCTGGGCTTCGCCGCCTCGGGGGCTCCCCCCTTCTGCACCCAACTCCCACCTCAGGTCCAGGGTGGCCCGCACGGGGGCTCCGTGCACGCCCGTGCGGCCCCAAGCGGACTTCAAGGCCACCCCAACACCGGCCAGGCCGTCAGCCCCGGGCCAGCAGCGGTGCTGCCTCCGCTCCTAGCCATTGAAGAAGGACTCGCCACAACCCGCGGCCCCGGTGGGCCGCCGCGCTATCATCCCCAGGCGGGCACATCAAGCAGAACTGCGTGGCACGCAGAGCGCTACACGCGCGGCCTTCGAGATGGCGACCCCAGAAGAGTACGTGCCCCACATGATGGACCAAGGGCGCACACATGAGGACGAACAAGGCTCGCTCCTCGGCCCAAGCTGGGGGGACGAGACACCAGAAGGTGAACTCTTCCAGGATCCCCGAGAAGGCCTCGTGGGCTACGCTGGAAACAACGAGTATCAGGTACCACTAATTCCTCAGGAGCGGGTATACGCCAACCATGGATCGCAGGAGGTGCAGGTCACGACAACGGGCGGCTGCCCCACTCCCGCAGCTTCCTACCCCTCAGGAGGAGGGCGTCGGGGGCTGAAGAAGAGGGGCCAAGATCCAACATCACCACCGCGGCGTTCGGAGCAAGGCGTCCTCAGGAGGTAGGCCCTCTGCTGGGGAGGTGCCCCAGAGCCTGCCCCTGGCAGAGGACCTGTGGTTGTCGGGGGAACCGCTGGCAACCGCTCTACCCCATCGGCGGCATCCTGGTTTCCGGTCGTCGTTGATGGCACTAGAGCGCGGCGCAAGGCGGGGCCCTCGTCTGGCGATATGAAGCAAGGCCGGTACCTGTGAAGAAGGCCCAGTGCCTGTGAAGCTCGCCGCTCCGTGACACTCTCACGTAATAATGAGTGGGGTTGTACACGCCCCGGAGTCACAGGGGTGCCAGCCTCAGGCCCTGGGGCTCCCTCCCACGCCCAGTGGCAGCACTTAGCTCCGCGCTGGTGAGAAGACGTCCAAGACTAGACTAGGTGCCAGACGCGGCCTTTTTTCTGCTTTCGTTGCTTTCCCCCTTGGTTGTCGTTTTCCTCCGTTGAATTTAAGTTGGATTTGAGCTTGAGGATTTGCGTGTGTTCGGGGAAGGGGTGTTTAGTCTCGTTCGAGCAATCTCTCGCGTTCCGGTTACCGCTTTGCCTCAGCTGCCTCCCCTCGTGAGCCCCTCGCAAGCTGGGCTAGGCCTAGCTTGCGTGCAGCCCAGACTGCCGTTGACGCGCCCTCTCAGGAGGTTTTCATTACAGGTTCTATGGGCTCGTTCAGGAGACGCTCGAGACACCATAGCCCTCCGCAGGCTGACTCGAGGCCCACGCGGGTCAAAGGTAAACAAGCCAACCAGCTCGTCGCAAAATCAGCCGCTTGGCGCAGGCGTACGGGTGATATTGCATCTACTTATACGCTGAATACGAGTTCTTACATGAGGGGCTCCCCCTCCCAAAATGCTCTTACAACCCTCAGGGCAAGGCCCGAACTCTATCTGCGCAGGGTAAGGAAGCAGGGGAAACACGTGGTCAGTCGGATAAATCCCCCAATGCATCCTCGGGGGCGCCTCCTGAATCATCGCTGGCGTCGCTGGCCTCGCCATCGTCCTCCACATCGCCGGCAGCGGCGCCAGGGCCGTTCACCACGTCACCTTCATCAGCAGCCACGAACGCGTTGTCGTTATCAGAAGCGAAGGCCCTGACAAGGGCATCCACGTTGTCTTCCACCCAGCGCGCCAGGTCGCCCCGAATGGCCTGGGGTACTGGAGTGGCGGCGTCAAAGTCGAAGTTAGGGAACATGTTCTGAAGGTGGCTGAAGACACGAGAGAAGGCGCGTCCGAGCAGGGCGCGGATCCTCTCCTCCACCAACCTGTTGGCACCGACCGACCGCGCCTCCAGCTGCGTCACCACGTTGGTGAAGAACTGAAGATTGCCAGCATAGTTGATTGCGTGGGGCTGGTCAACAGCCGCCTCACAGATGTTACCCAAGGCCACGTTGGCTCTCTCCCGGAGCCTGGCGAGCATGGGGTCATGCTCGTGCTCTAGAATCTGCCGCTGGCGTATCTCATCCTCGTTCTGTCGCGCAACGGCCTCAGCCTCGTCCACCCGCTGGCGGAGAAGAAGCACCTCGGCGCGGGAGGTAGTCAGTTCCTCCTGCGCTACGTCGAGGGCGGCCCGAGAAGCGTCGGCCCGCCGCGCCGCTTCCTCCAGCTTGGCCCTCAGGGCCGCGGTCCTGCCTTCAGCCTCGACCCGGATCAACCCCAGCCTCTCCTCAAACTCGCGCTCAAGGTTCAAGCGGGCCGTTGTCACACCGCGTTCAACCTCTTCCAGGACTCGGGCCTCGCGCGCAGCAACATCATCCTCCGCCTGTGTCACCAGGCGCTCTCTCGTCTCCAGACATTCAAGATCACGTGCGCGCTCAGTAGCTTCCAGCGTCAGTGCCTCCTCACGCCTCAAGAGCTCTGCCTGGTCGACCGAAGCCACCTTCATCGACGCAAGGGCCGTCTCACGCAGCTCCACCTGCTGCTCCAGGGAGTAGCACCGGGCAAGGAGTTCCCGCGACCGCTCATCCACCGCCTCACGCTGCCGATCAGCCTCTCGGCCTCCTCGACGGCCCGGGAATGGGCCTCCCGAGAGGCCGCCAGCAATGCCTCAGCCTCCTCATTGTTGAGGTCACGCTGGTGGCGCGCAAGGGCAACAGCCGCCTCCAGCTTACGCCTCTCTTCTGCCAGGCGAAGGCCCTCAGCCTCAAGGCGCGCGTCTTCATCATCAAGCTCTTCACCAAGCCGGCTCACCGCATCAGCCGCCCTCCGGAAAAACCCTTGGCGAAGAACGCAACGCCTCCGGGCGCGCTCGAGCACATCTTCTGCATCGTCATCCACCCCAAGTAAGCGTCGGGGACCACGAATCAGCGCTCCCCCTCTGGGCAGGGGGATGGGGGCTGGCGCCCTCGTAATGGCCGGGCGCGCCTCAACAGAAGCCCGGCCAGGAGCCAGCCCCTCCCCAAATGAAGAGTGCAGGGCCGACCTCAGCCAATCGCCATCCATGATCAGACACGAGGCCCAAGGCAGGCTGGCTATGCCCCAAGAAGGCTCATGAAGGAGGGTCACGAGGCGCGCAGGGCCGTGATGCACCACAGGATGGCTCACCTCTCCGGCCGGCCTCACCGTGAGGGCTCTGCTGGAACTCGGGGCGCTCGAAGGCGGTGGAGAGGGCGGAGCCTGGGGGGATGGCTCCTTAGCCATCTCCGTGAGCTTGGCAGGAAGGGCCCTGCAGAGCAAGGATCAGCCAAAGCAACGGGAGGATCAGGAGCTAGGAAAGGGGAAGGCTTGCTCATCAATGGCGAAATACTTATGGCGCTTCAGCAGGCGGTAAGGGTAATCGTCACCCAAGGCCTCCTGAGGGAGTCCCGGACTAGGGGATGTCCGGATAGCCGAACTATCATCATCGGCCGGACTCCAAGACTATGAAGATACAAGATTGAAGACTTCGTCCCGTGTCCGGATGGGACTTTCCTTGGCGTGGAAGGCAAGCTTGGCGATACGGATATGTAGATCTCCTACCATTGTAACCGACTCTGTGTAACCCTAGCCCTCTCCGGTGTCTATAGAAATCGGATGGCTTTAGTCCGTAGGACAAACAACAATCATACCATAGGCTAGCTTCTAGGGTTTAGCCTCCTTGATCTCGTGGTAGATCTACTCTTGAAACCCACATCATCAATATTAATCAAGCAGGACGTAGGGTTTTACCTCCATCAAGAGGGCCTGAACCTGGGTAAAAACATCGTGTCCCTCGTCTCCTGTTACCATCCGCCTAGACGCACTGTTCGGGACCCCCTACCCGAGATCCGCCGGTTTTGACACCGACATTGGTGCTTTCATTGAGAGTTCCTCTGTGTCGTCGCCGATAGGCTCGGTGGCTTCTTCGATCATCAACAACGATGCAGTCCAGGGTGAGATTTTTCTCCCCGGACAGATCTTCGTATTCGGCGGCTTCGCACTACGGGCCAATTCGCTTGGCCAACTGGAGCAGATCGAAGGCCATGCCCCTGGCCGTCAGGTCAGATTTGGAAGTCTCAACTTCACGGCTAACATCCGCGGGGACTTGATCCTCGACGGATTTGAGCCACAGCCGAGCGCGCCGCACTGCCATGATGGGCATGATTTAGCTCTGCAGCCGGATAGTACCCTGGAGGCCGCACTCAAGCCCACTCCGATCTTCGATTCGGAGCCGGTTGCGTAGATCAAGGACGGATGGCTAGACACCGCCTCGGGACCTGCGACCTCTACGGTGATAGAGTCGAACACTGATCTTGTCCCTCATAAAGCTCGTGACTCCGAGGTGCCGGACTCCGAACCTCCTGCGCCCCCTCCAGTCGAATCCGATTGGGCGCCGATCATGGAGTTCACCGCGGCGGACATCTTTCAACACTCACCTTTTGGCGACATCTTGAGTTTGCTAAAGTACCTCTCATTATCAGGAGAGGCCTGGCCGGACTGCGGTCAGGATGGTTGGGATGCGGACGACGAAGAAATTCAGAGCCCACCCACCACCCACTTGGTAGCCACTGTCGACGATCTAACCGACATGCTAGATTACGACTCCGAGGACATCGACGGTATGGATGACGATGCCGGAGACGACCAAGAACCAGCACCCACCGGGCACTGGAAAGCCACCTCTTCATATGACATATACATGGTGGATATCCCAAAGGATGGGAATGGCGAAGGAATAGCGGAGGATGACCCCTCTAAGAAACAACCCAAGCGCCGGCGTCAGTGGCGCCGCTCTAAATCCCGCCATAGCAAGAATGAAGATTCCGGCACCGGAGATAATAACACTCCAGATAGTGTCGAAGACAACCCACTCCAGCAAGATTCAGCACAGGAGGACGGATACGCCAGCCCTCATGAGAGAGCGGCAGAAGAGGAGGTAGAGGACTACATGCCTCCCTCCGGAGACGAGGCAAGCCTCGACGACGACGAATTCGTCGTGCCTGAGGATCCCGTCGAACAAGAGCATTTTAAACGCAGGCTTATGGCCACGGCAAACAGCCTCAAGAAAAAGCAGCAGCAGCTCCGAGCTGATCAAGACCTGCTAGCCGACAGATGGACTGAAGTCCTCGTGGCCGAAGAGCATGAGCTCGAACGCCCCTCCAAAAGTTACCCTAAACGCAAGCTGCTCCCCTGATTAGAGGAGGAGGCATATGAACCTGCGTCACCAGTAGACAATACGGCTGACCGACCACCCCGTGGTCGCGATAGAGAGGCCTGTAGGCCCTTCACCAGAACCGTACCCCGGCATCGCTCGAAAAGCGCAAGGCCACAGGGGAACACTCTGGACATGCGGGACATGTTGGAGGATAACGCAAGACAATCAAGATCGATCTACGGATCGCGTGGGCGGCCCACAACACATGACGACAACCGTCGCGCCGGACACATTAAGTCCGGCCGGGCCGAACAAAATAGACAAAACTCTCTTGAGCTCCGTCGGGATATCGCCCAGTACAGAGGCGCCGCGCACCCACTATGCTTCACAGACGAAGTAATGGATCATCAAATCCCTGAAGGGTTTAAACCCATCAATATTGAATCTTATGATGGCACAACAGAACCTGCGGTTTGGATCAAGGACTATCTCCTTCATATCCACATGGCCCGTGGTGACGATCTTCACGCCATCAAATATCTCCCCCTCAAGCTTAAAGGACCAGCTCGGCATTGGCTTAACAACATGCCAGCAGAGTCAATTGGGAGTTGGGAACACCTGGAAGCCGCATTCCTCGATAACTTCCAAGGCACGTATGTGCGACCTCCAGATGCAGATGACCTAAGCCACATAATTCAGCAGCCAGATGAATCGGCCAGACAATTCTGGACATGGTTCTTAACCAAGAAAAATCAAATCATCGACTGTTCGGATGCCGAGGCCCTTGCGGTCTTCAAGCATAACATCCGCGACGAGTGGCTTACCCGGCACCTGGGACAGGAAAAGCCGAAATCCATGGCAGCCCTCACATCACTCATGACCCGCTTCTGCGTGGGTGAGGACAGCTGGCTAGCACGCAGCAACAACCTTAGCAAAAATTCTGGCAGTCCGGATATCAAGGACCGTAATGGCAGGTCGCAACAAAAACAAACGCCGCACTAACGGCGATAACAGTGAGGATACGGGAGTCAATGCCGGATTCAGAGGCTCTAAACCCGGTCAGCGGAAAAAGCCATTCAAAAGAACCACTGCGGGTCCATCCAACTTGGACCGAATACTCGACCGCTCGTGCCAGATACACGGCACCCCCGAAAAGCCAGCCAACCACACCAACAGGGACTGCTGGGTATTCAAGCAGGCAGGCAAGTTAATTGCCGAGAGCAACGACAAGGGGCTGCATAGCGATGACGAGGAAGAGACCCGACCGCCGAACAATAAAGGACAGAAGGGTTTCCCCCCACAGGTGTGGACAGTGAACATGATATACGCAACGCACATACCCAAGAGGGAGCGGAAGCGTGCACTCAGGGATGTATACGCGATGGAGCCAGTTGCCCCTAAGTTCAATCCATGGTCCTCCTGCCCGATCACTTTTGACCGAAGGGACCACCCCACCAGCATCCGTCACGGCGGATTCGTCGCATTGGTTTTAGACCCAGTTGTCGATGGATTTCACCTCACCAGAGTCCTGATGGACGGCGGCAGCAGCCTGAACCTGCTTTATCAGGATACAGTGCGCAAAATGGGCATCGACCCCTCAAGGATTAAACCTACCAAGAAAATCTTTAAAGGCGTCATACCAGGTGTAGAAGCCAATTGTATAGGCTCAGTTACACTGGAAGTGGTCTTCGGATCCCCGGATAACTTCCGAAGCGAGGAGTTAATCTTCGACATAGTTCCATTCCGTAGTGGCTACCATGCTCTGCTCGGATGCACCGCGTTTGCAAAGTTCAATGCGGTGCCGCACTATGAATACCTCAAGCTCAAGATGCCAGGCCCTCGGGGTGTCATCACGGTCAACGGAAACACTGAATGTTCTCTCCGAACGGAGGAACATACAGCGGCTCTCGCGGCAGAAGTACAAGGCAGCCTCTTAAGGCAATTCTCGAGTCCGGACGCCAAGCGGCCGGACACAGCTAAGCGCGCCCGGAGTAACCTACAACATGACCACCTGGCACGTTCCGAGCACGCGTAGCAGTGCGGCCCCAACCCCAGCCCCTGTAAAACGTCAAGACAGACCCTTCACATACACCATTACACTCCGAAGATACCATGGGCATGGGGAAAGGGGCGTGACCATGATAGGCCCAGACTACGGCTCAACCACACCAGGGGCTCTCAAGTGCGTCGTTCTTTTTTCTTTTTCTTTATTTTTACCCACAGGACTCCGTTCGTCAAAGGCCCTGTCCGGCAGCAGACATGCCGAACTCACGATGCAACAGCCAGGGAAGGAGAACGGCTACAACGAATATCCAGGTGGTCTCCATTATGAGCATTAAATTTGTTTTATGCATTATTCTATAGCCCACCCCTGGAGGGGGACATGTTTAACAGTCCCATCCCTTGCTTACCGCACCATTTGTATCGTTCTGCACTTACAGCAGTTTTTATTGAATAAAGCAATGCAGCACCTTTTTGCTTCCAATTGCATTCCTTTCTTATACATATGTTCATCTATGACATGTTGCATCCGTACGTTTTGGTACGGCTAAAAACACTAGGGGCTTACGTTTCCCGCATTATGGTGTGATACGTCCGAACACTTTCACAAGTGTGGTACCCCGAACTTATAGCATTATATGCATCGGCTCCGAATCATGTTCTTGGGTTAATAGTTGGGTTTGCTCGGCTCCCATGTTTTGGTACCTTACGTTCCGTTTTATCGGCTAAGGTAGCACTGGGAGAACCACTGCGATTGCGCCCCAGTTGAGCTGGGTTAACACCTCAGTGGAGAAAGCTAAAACTGACCGTCATGATGAGGCGAGAGCTGGTCGCTGTTCGAGAGGTTTTTTGTGAGTCCCTAAAGACTTATGCCGCTTCGAGCGAGGAGCCGGACTCTGTCCGGCCCAGGCGTGGATAGCGCCCCAAATTCGGCCTTCCAAATACTAGGGGCTTTGCCAAAATTTAAAATTATAGAATTCTATGGCTAAGTGAGAGTGTTCAAGCATTATAAGTCCGGTTGCCTTGTTCGTTGGGTTGAGCGCCTCCCCCGATGGACCCAAATATGGGAACAAGAGCGCTCAAATTTATCCCGAACACCCCAGCACTCGTGGCATGGGGGCTGAAGCCGACAACTTGCCATCTCTCAGATTTTATAAACAGCCGCACAGAAGGTAATATTTTAAATTAACAAGTGTTGCTTCGCGCATATGAACTTAGTTTCCAGCGCACAGGATAACAAAATGCGAGTCTACTCAAAAATTTCTTCTTTGGAGCACTCACCCGCAATAATGCGGGCACCCTTCAGGACAGTTTTATAATACATTTCGGGCGTACGATGCTCCTTGCCTTGAGGTGGCGCGTCCATCACTAGCTTCTGGGCATCCATCTTGCCCCAGTGCACCTTTGCGCGGGCAAGGGCCCGACGGGCACCTTCAATACGGGCGGAGTGCTTGATGACTTCAACCCACGGGCACGCATCCACCAGCCGCCGCACCAGGCCGAAGTAGCTCCCAGGCATGGCCTCCTTGGGCCACAGCCGAACTATGAGGCCCTTCATGGCCTGTTCGGCCGCCTTGTGGAGCTTGACCAGCTGCTTCAGCTGGTCGCTAGGGGGCACCGGATGTCCGGCCTCAGCATACTGAGACCAGAAGACCTTCTCTGTTGAGCTCCCCTCCTCGGCCCGGTAGAATGCGGCAGCATCGGACACGCTGTGAGGAAGATCTGCGAACGCTCCTGGAGAGCTCCGAATTCGGGTAAGCAACAGGTAATTAACACTCACATGCTTACTTTGCATGAAAAATGCCTTACCCGTTGCTATCTTCTTCAACGCCTCGATCTCCTGGAGGGCCTTATAGGCTTCGGCCTTAGCGGCTTTGGCATTCTCAAGAGTCGTCGCAAGCTCGGGCTCTCAGGTCTTCGAGTCACGCTCCAAACCCTCATGTTTTTTCATGAGAGCCTGGAGCTCTTGCTGCACCTCCACCACCCGCGCCTCCTGCTTCTCTCGCTCGGCGCGCTCCGTGGCCGCATTGCATTCGGCCGCGGACACCGCCTCCTTCAGGGCCGCCACCTCATTTGTGGCCCCTGCCATATCCACGTTATCCTTGACATTTTTTCTTGCAACCATATCCTTTTCTGTAAGGTACAATTTCACCAAGGTGTTTCTCACCTTCCTTGTCCTCGAGCTGCTTCTTGGCGCGGCCGAGCTCGTTCTCGGACCACTCGAGGTTTTCCTTCAAAGTATTGACCTCCGCAGTCAATGCGGCAGAGGTCAGCAGCACAGCCTGCAATCCCATATTGACATATTTTTTATGACTCCTGCGTATATCTTTTTAGATCCTCGGTCCGGCTTTTCTTTCCGAACACCGAACCGAGCATCAGGGGCTACTGTCTATGCGGTACTATTTTTCATATATCAAAATTCTTACCTCAAAGCCTGTTAGAAGACTGCTGCAGGCTTCGGTCAGCCCGCTCTTGGCAAGCTGAACCTTCTGAATCACCGCACTCATAACAGTGCGGTGTTCCTCTTCAATGGAGGCACCATTGAGCACCTCCAGCAATCTATCTGGCGCCTCCGGTTGGACGGAAGCTGACGGCGTCACGGTCTTGCCCTTCTTGTGAAGGGGTCGCCCGGCGGACTTCGGAGCCACTAGGGGCTCCAGCGCCGAGTCTGGTGCAAAGTCCGGGAGGTTGTCCTGCGACACCTCTGGGGCCTTCTCCCCCTGGTGGGTCCCTTCCCGGGATCCCACCTCGGCATCGTCCGCGTCACGAGGGGAGGAGGCGGTCGGAAGGGAATCCATATCCGACGCACCTAAGGACCCGCTCGACGAAGCGGGGAGATCATCCTTGCGCGGACTGCAGGGTTGTATTCGGCATTAGAAAGACACTGGGTGGCGAAAAGGAAACCATAAAGTTACTCAGGAGCCCGGATACTTATGATCTCGCCAGGGGCTTGGTCCTTGGAGGCCAGTCCTCGTCGTCATCACTGACGTCGACAGAGTAGTCCGGGGGAAGGGTTTTTCCCTTCTTGGACCCTTCGGCCTCCCCCGTAGGGGAGGCCTTCCTTTTATTCCCTCCCCCCGCTGGGGGAGAGGCTTTCTCATTCTCCTCCTCGCCTTGGTGGGAGGAGTCGGCCTCGGAGTCATCATTCGATAACACCTGAAAACAGGAACTCTTTCGAGTACCCGTGGCCTGCTTCTTGGCCTTCTTCTCCGGCACCACATGGGGTGCCGGAGCCAGCAGCCCCGTTAGACAGGCGTCCACTAGGTCCTCTAGCAATGGGGACGGACATATAGTCTGTCCGGCCTTCGCCAGCCAGTCCTGTCAAAGGAATGAGGGAGTTTAGATCCCGCATAGAGTCAAACTATGGAAAACGAGCATTCTGTAAAGGATGAAATCACTTACCTCGTCAGCTGGACGTTGCGAGCTGAATCCGCGATCTTCGGTAGCGGATGCGGGAGTCTCGGCGCCCTTGAATAGCACCTTCCAGACCTCTTTGTAAGTCGTGTCGAAGAGCCCGCGCAGGGTCTGGTGCTGCGCCGGATCAAACTCCCACATGTTGAAGCCCCGTCGTTGGCACGGGAGGATCCGGCGGATGAGCATGACCTGGACCACGTTGACGAGCTTGAGCTTCTTGTCCACCAGCTTCTGGACGCAAGCTTGGAGTCCAGTCAGCTCTTCCGAATCACCCCAGATCCGGCCGCTCTCTTTCCAGGAGGTGAGCCGTGTGGGGATCCCAGATCTGAATTCGGGGGTCGCTGCCCATTCAGGGTCATGCGGCTCGGTGATATAGAACCACCCCGATTGCCACCCCTTGATGGTTTCCATGAAAGTGCCCAAGAGCCAAGTAACGTGGGACATCCTGCCCACCATGGCTCCTCCGCACTCCGCTTGGCTGCCCTTCACAACCTTCGGCTTGACACTGAAGGTCTTGAGCCACAAGCCGAAGTGGGGCTGGATGCAGAGGAAAGCCTCACACACGACGATGAACACCGAGATGTTGAGGATGAAATTTGGGGCCAGATCATAGAAATCTAGGCCGTAATAGAACATGAGCCCCCGGACAAAGTGATGAAGTGGGAAGCCCAGTCCGCGGAGGAAATGGGGAAGGAAAATTACCCTCTCATGGGGCCTAGGGGTGGGGATGAGCTCTCCCTCGTCGGGGAGCCGATGCGCAATATCGCTGGATAGATATCCGGCGTCGCGCAGCTTCTTGATGTGCTCCTCCGTAACGGAGGAGGCCATCCACTTGCCTCCCGCTCCGGACATGATCAGAGAAGGTTGAGGTGGGATGTGTGGGCTTGGGCGCTGGAGCTCGGGTTCGCAGAGATAGATAAGCTAAGGAGGAAGAAGGCGCAGGGAAAAGGGTTGGATCTTTATCCCCTTATATGGGCGTACAAAAACATGTGTCCCCACCGACCTGGTAAAACTCGCTTATCCCCCAAGCGCCGCGATTGATGGCGTGGTTGGGTTACCCACGTCCGTATTGATGGGAATCCCGAAATAAGGGGAGCACGATCTCTGCTTTGACAAGACGTGCCAAGGAAACCACTTCGCTAAACGCGCTGAGGTGGTACAATAAAAACGATTCAAGTAAAGGCTTGGTTGTGGTGTGACGTCACGCCACAAAATACGTCAGCAGATTGAACTTGTGTGAATATTATTCTCTCTACGGTGGTATGTGGAAATTATTTTTGCAGAGCCGGACACTATCCTGGTGCTCACAATCTTCTATAAACTGTTCGGAGGAAGAACCCGCCTTGCAATGCCGAAGACAATATGCGCGTCGGACTCGTCGTCATTGAAGCCTGGTTCAGGGGCTACTGAGGGAGTCCCGGACTAGGGGGTGTCCGGATAGCCGAACTATCATCATCGGCCGGACTCCAAGACTATGAAGATACAATATTGAAGACTTCGTCCCGTGTCCGGATGGGACTTTCCTTGGCGTGGAAGGCAAGCTTGGCGATACGGATATGTAGATCTCCTACCATTGTAACCGACTCTGTGTAACCCTAGCCCTCTCCGGTGTCTATATAAACCGGATGGCTTTAGTCCATAGGACAAACAACAATCATACCATAGGCTAGCTTCTAGGGTTTAGCCTCCTTGATCTCGTGGTAGATCTACTCTTGTAACCCACATCATCAATATTAATCAAGCAGGACATAGGGTTTTACCTCCATCAAGAGGGCCTGAACCTGGGTAAAAACATCGTGTCCCTCGTCTCCTGTTACCATCCGCCTAGACGCACAGTTCGGGACCCCCTACCAGAGATCCGCCGGTTTTGACACCGACGCCTCCCTTTTCTTCCGGAGGGCCTCGAAGTCCACGCAGAAGCGACCCAGGAGTTGAGCGCAGGGGTCAGCCTGCAACGAGGAAGAAGCGGCAAGATGCCCAGCGTCTGGTGCGTTGTCCTGATGCACGTTGCCGGTCGCCTCACCAAGAAGGATAGTTGGGGGCCCAGGGGCCTCAACCACAGGCGCCGTGGGCAGTGGCTCAGCACCTCCAGCCGTAGCAGTACGGGCCTCAGGAGCTGCCCCCTCGGGAGTGCCGCCTGGCGTCGTCACTCCGGCGGGGGCCCCCTCAGCCTCCGACGGCCCATGCCTCCCTGTTCCCCCACTAGAGGAAGGACCGCCGTGGGCGACTGGGAGGGCTATCACCATCACTGCCTTCTCGCGCGGACCCCTGAGGCCGGCGGGGCACAGCCCCCATTCGTCGAAGCCGGGCATCTGCTTCACAAAGTCACCCCATGTTCGAGCAAAGGTACAGCAAAGCCCCCCCATGCCGGATGCTGCCGGGGGAAGGGTCCCCAGTCAAGACCAAGAGAACCTTCCTCAGTGCTTCGGGCGTCAGGTCCTCCTCCTGGAGCCTCATGCGATCTTCACGCCCGCTGAAGGACCACATCCGGCGGGAGTGGTGCTGGAGAGGAGCAATGCGGCGTAGCAGGAACTCCTTCACCACCTTGGGCGCCATCACACCGAGCGCCCTCAAGAGCGCGAAGCGATGCCAAACGAAGATGAGCCGGGGGCTCGTGAGCGTCTCCTGGCCCCAGCCTGAATTGGGAACAGCAGGCGACTTTGGCTCCGAAAGCAGGGGGCTGGGCACCCCTACGTCCACGAATAGCCACCGCTCGCGGAACCCAGGCGCGGACGGAGGAAGGCTGAAATCAATCCCTGAAGCCGTTGTTTCTGGTGCGGCAATGAAGCTCACGCACCCGGAGCATTGGGTGGGATCGACAAGGCGCAGAGAGAAGAAGTGGCGCAGCAAGGCAACCGAAGGAGGGATGCCCATCATCGCCTCACAGACAAAGGCGAAGACGGCAAGAAGAGTAATGGATTCAGGACCCAAGTGCATCATATGGATCTGGTAATGGGAAAGCACGGCATTGAAGAAATCAGAAAAGGGGGGAACCAATCCCGCCCACAGGGCGTCGGCAAAGTACTGGACCTCGGTGACCACCCTGTCGATGGAGAAGTGGGATGCGGGCCAGACTGTCGTCCTCCCGCACTCGTTGAAGACGGTAGTGAGAGCAGAGCTGACCTTGCCCAAGCCTTCTCGGTTGAGTATGATCGACCGATCGACGGCGGGGGCCGCCGACGACGGCGAGCGAGGTGGAGGCACCGGTTTCTTCCCTTTTCCCTTCTTCGTCGAAGCCATGGCGACGGGAAGAGGGAGGATTCGAGATTGGATTGGAAGCAGAGATTGGAGCTCGAGAGGAGGAAGAGCAGGGGACGGTCGAGCAGCGAAAAGAGGAAAGACTGTGTGCAACCACGGGTCTGCCTAGCTGGGCGCAAAATGAGGAGGCGTGGAGAAGACCAAGCACAGGCGAGAGCATCAAGCAAAGGCATCCATTTCGGTGCAACAAGACCAAGACCAGCAGAACGGCAGGATGGAGGTCATCGTGGAGCCCAAGACGGCGTCACCATCACAGCCTTTTGCAGGCGAGGACCAACTTTAGTTAGGATAAGTGTACTAGATGTTCCCCTTCAAAATGGCCAATTGTTGGTGCCCTTCCCGCTCAATATTTGGGAAAAGGCCCAGGGCCTTTGCCTATAAATAGGACTAGCCACCCACAAGGTAGTGGCATCTAGAGATCCATCCAGAGAGCGATTGAACTCCCCAAGTAGTTCATCGCACCAGCCAAGAACAGACCCTCGCGAGGCTGTTCTTCCTTGTATTGTTCATCATAAGCCCAAGAGGCAATCCACCACACCACACACTGGAGTAGGGTATTACACCACAATGGTGGCCTGAACTAGTATAAACTCTGTGTCTCTTGTGTTGTTCCTTTGATTGCTTAGATCACAGCGAGGCAGTGAGGTGCAGGTAGGCAGAGGGCAAAATCTCCGCGCGCACCCCAGTGTTCAAAGCTAGAGGGTCTGCCGGAACCCGAAATCTGACACACACCTTTCTTCATGGTTTACGGGGCTGAGGCAGTTCTTCCAAGTGATATCCATCATAACTCACCCCGTGTGGCGGCTTATATTGAAGCTGATAATGAAAAAGCACATCAGGATGCTCATGACTTGTTGGATGAGGAGTGTGACCTAACGAAGGCTCGTTCGGTGATATACGAGCAAGATCTGCGTCGTTATCATAGTCGCCGGGTTAAAACTCAAACCTTTCAAGAAGGAGACTTGGTGCTCCGGCTCATCTAGGATGAAACACATATGCACAAATTATCCCCGCCCTGGGAAGGGCCTTTTGTGGTCAGCAAGAATCTGAACAACGGGTCATACTACCTCATTGATATTCGAGAGAATAAGGATTCACGCACATCGGAGGAGGAGACCCATCGGCCCTGGAACATTGATCATCTGCGACCATATTACACTTGAGCCATCGGCTCTTGTGTTGTACATACCTTCATCAATGTATATATTTTGATAAGTATAATAAAGCCGGCACCCCTGAAAATTCGGGGCCTCTGTCGTTCTATTTCAAAGAATTTGAGTCTTTATTGTCTGTTCATAAGGTCGCATGGGGGCTTCCTGCTCACCGAGCATAGCTATTCACACCATGAGATTCAGTTTCCAAGCCGACTCATTGGTCTCATGGGGGCTTCCTGCTCACCAAAAATAGCTGTTCACACCCATGAGATCCGGTTTCCAAGCCAACTCATTGGTCTCATGGGGGCTTCCTACTCACCGAGCACAACTGTTCACACCCATGAGATCTGGTTTCCAAGCCGACTCATCGGTCTCATGGGGGCTTCCTGCTCACCGAGCATACCTGTTCACACCCATGTGATCCAGTTTCCAAGCCGACTCATTGGTCTCATGGGGGCTTCCTGCTCACCGAGCATAGCTGTTCACACCCATGTGATCCAGTTCCCAAGCCGACTTTGAGTTAAACCTGCCTATTTGCAAGATGCTACTCCGCTAGGTGACCCGCCGAACTCTTGACAGTTACTCTTTTCAATAAGACCCTGAACTTGTCAAGGTTAAAACGGCGGCCTTTGTCACATGAGAGCTGCCTTACAGAGAGCTAGGATAAACTCACCTGGTGTCACATCCTCTCCGCCATGTGGCTCGTTTGTACTCTTAACAGTTACTCTTTTCAATAAGACCCTGAACTAGTTAAAGTTAAAACAACGGATTTATGTCACGTGAGAGCCGACTTACGGGATAAAAACTGAATCTTTTCAAAAAAAACAGAATCGAGCTACTCTTTTCGACCTGTAAAGCTTCCGGCTTCCAGACTTACATACTTACAACATCGCTATGATATGGGTCTACAAGTATGACTTCATATTTAAATAAGTATTTGGGTTTTTCAACCCGCCCTGGTTATAGACTTTAAGTCGCCGGAATATATTATGTTGGACATTATGACCCGCCCTGGTGTAAACCGCCAGGGTATCTGTTGTTCACTATGTATGCAGGAACCTTGCAAAACATATGATATTCCTTGCACGCTCATCAATGGCACATGGAAAAATCATCAGCAGTTTCAAAAGCTAAAACATGCACGATGGCATGACAAATCATTGTTTTCACTAGCCTATTACAAGGCTTCCCAAGCCTAAATGAGTAAAAAAATCAAGAAGAGGCGTCATGATGTAGTTTGAGAGCCGCCCCGTGGATCAGTTGTCCTAGTCTTGGCGAGTTGAAGCTTTCGGTTTATCCTGCGCCGGTTCTTCTTCTTCTTCTTCCATCGTGTGGAAGTTAGTCGATGACCAATTGATGCTAGTCAAGGCTTGAAACTCAACTTCATCATCAATAAGTTCAGACGGATCAATTTCAGGAGCAAAAGTGTGCTTACGTGTTGGAGGGATAAGATTCGCAACATCATAAGCCGGCGCCCTCACTTTTGAATTCTCTGCCGTATAAGCCGCGTGATATCTAGAAACGTCAGTTTCTTCGGTGAGTTGGCTTGCCAGTGGGCACATGTCCTTCACGCAAGTAGCAAAATCATCCTGATCAAAGGGAGATCCGTCCTCTTTAAAACTTGGGCAGCCAGTGGCCAGCTCGACAAGGTCTAGTTCTGCATGCCATGCCTTCTCCCGGCTCAAGGCAGTAATAGTGCCAGCTCTAGCAGATGACCGCTTTATTTCTTTGATTCTTGCGGGCGGGACAGATAGCTTGTTCAAAACATCCCTGAGAAGAGAAGGTGCTTGATTGGTATGCGAGATGGTGAATATTGTACACTGAGCACCTGTGTATAATTGCTCCACCAGCGTATAAACCGCCTTTAGCTTTACCAACATATCTTGGCCAAGGTTGGTACTCCTAGGGCCTATTAAAACAAACATGCAATTAAGTCGCCAGGAGGGTTAAGAGAGGAGCATTGGAGATGATCAAAAATATCAAGTATTACTTACCAAAGATAGCGGCGGTCATCTGTGTAATGTGGTGTTTTAAGCCGTTTAGCTCTGTGGTGACTTCTTACAAAGAAGCTTCAGTGGTTTTTGCTCTCTGCACTAAGGCGGTCTTTTCTTCAGCCCAGGCAGTTCTCTCTGCAGCAAACCCAGTTTTCAGTTTTTCCATTTCATCCAAGCTAAATTTGAACTTAGAGTCAGCTTTCCGGGTCTCAGGCTCTTGAAGCTTGAGTCTGGTTCCCAAATCAGCCAATTGAGATTCAACTTGAGTTGAGGCCTCCTGTAAACAAGAGGTTAAACAATTATAAGCAGCTATGTGAAGATATAATACAGATAAAATCCCAAGCCCTTTGCAAGCAACATCACTTGGCACTTGGGGGCTAATGGGTGCAGAAGCTCTTTTAAAAAGTGGTAGACAAATCCGATTCATCTTTTTCAAAGGTAACCCGGCCTGTGAGGGCTATGAGGTGAAGTTTTATTCAAAAGCTAATCTAAATGATCCGGCGCATCTTTTTCAAGGCAAGATGGTTCATGGGGGCTATGGCTCGGAGTTTTTTTTACTACGGTATACTAATTAAAGTCTTTGCCATACTCACTAAATTCTTTCCTATGACTAAGACTTGGGGGCTAATGAGTATATTAACATAAGAAGCAGAAGTTTGTACCTCATATTTTTGGTGCATCTGTTTGACTATGCCCATCTCAAGATCATGGCTAGTGTGCACTTGACTGAGGCCAGAGAGTAATTCACTGATGCCCATATGAGAATAGTTGGCAATATCAAACTTGACCTTGTGCTTCTCAATCAATTCTTCCTTGGCAGAGTGCTTAGCCAAGATGGTAGGATTCCCCGGCTCTGTATAGCTAGTACCGGTGATCAGAACATCTTCAACATTCTCCTCCGAAGGCTTGATTGGACTTGGCGGCTTAGCACCCGAAGGGTCAATATCCATATGTCATGTGGAGGCGCCAGGGTTCTCTGGTGGTGGGTCATCAGTAACTTCCTCGGGATTTTGCACAGAGGCTTCAGATATTGGTGCTTGCTTTTCCGGCTCATGAACTTTTGGGTATTCTGCTGACTTATTTGTCTTCTCCTTCTTGCTTGGCTTTGCTATCCCACTGCAAGAAAAGGATGAAGAGGGCAGTATATGTGTGTACAAATGCTAAAACAACAAAGTCAAAAGTCACTACCCACGGGCAGTTTTGAAAGCCGACAGTTGGGTTTGTGATGAGTCATCGAAAGAGGAATGAGAAGTTCCCTGATAATTTGAGTCGGAAGGATTAAGTGGTTGGCGAAGAAGACCCGTCTTTGGATAAAAATAGTTTGAATTCGGAGGCACCTCTTTCCGGCGCTTGCGAGTGGCCGGTGTGTTGGGTGATACGTCTCCAATATATCTACTTTTCCAAACACTTTTGCCCTTGTTTTGGACTCTAACTTGCATGATTTGAATGAAACTAACCCGGACTGACGTTGTTTTCAGCAGAATTGCCATGATGTTGTTTTATGTGTAGAAAATGAAAGTTCTCGGAATGACCTAAAAATCCTCGGAGATAC